>NW_026521089.1:2035069-2061302 GCF_001660625.3 Ictalurus punctatus
GTCTAATTTATGCAAATTATGGTACCACCCACTTAGTAAAGGACTGTGGCTAATCTGCATATGCACATTAGCTCTATTACCTATTAGCGTACAAAAAGGGCCTGGTAAGTTAAAAGCCTAATTAGACTGTTAGAAGGTTAGATTGGTAGCATAAGCTACACATTAATAAGTCAGAACAGATAGTTATCATGTTTTCCAAATAATTATAAGTCTTAATAATAATTAAAGTTTCAGTTTTTAAATTTTTGCACAGTGAAATGACACTTTTTTAAAATCTCTAAGCAGTAAAACGAAATCCTTAAGTTGGGTCATGGCGGAGTGTAGTTTTTTTTGACTGCACTAATAGTTCGTAAACACCACACAGGAAGTAATAAAAGAACTACATTTCCCATCTGCCCTGGCTGTCACAGGCTAATAGCACCAGTTGCTTTCCATTGCCCTAAGGAATGATTCTACTGCGGCAACGAGACCAAAAACAACGAAAGGTAAATTATTATTATAATTTTTTGCAGTTTATAAGTTTGTAATTTTATTTCCGTGCTTTAAGACATTATTTATAATTGAATCGCAATATTAAAGTAATTGTTATGCTAGCGGACTTTACTAGCCAGAGTTAGCACACACTTTAACCAATCCAGCACATTACTACTACAATAAGTTAATAAAATGAAGTTAATATATTAAATAGACTTTGGTGGTTGTCATGTCATGTGAATATTTAGTGTTATACCGACTTCTGTAACTAGCTTCACCATGTAACGGATAGTTCGGTTATAAATAGCAGAGTCAGGCTTCCTAAATAGTTATCGATCTGAGCGCTGGATTGAGTTTAAAGCCTCTGAAATCGAGGACAGGGTGGACAGTAGTCTGGACCGAGCCCAGCTCATTAGTTCCAGTTATTAGTTTGTTATGAATCTGTAAAGCGCTGGGCGGTGGTGTGATGTGCTTCGATGTTGTAACTACAGCGCGCTCCTTTTATTCTGCGTCTCTAAACACCGCAGCTGAGCTGTGATCTGTGTGTAGAACAGGTTCTCACTCAGCACAGTTATTAGCAAGCACGGATATGGTTATTTTCTTACTCAGAACATCACCAGGGACTGAAAATCTCAATATATTAACATTTTCTTTAGAGGTAAAATGGCACGAAGTGGAAGAATAATAATTATAACTAGACCAGTACATTTCCTGAAGAAAATGTGAGCGGTGCTTGCCATGGTGAAATCGGGACAGGGCGCCAATACATTCAAGAGCCTCCCACATAGGGTGCCAATACTTTCGAGAGCTGGACAGATATGGCACCAGCACTGTTAGAGCCGGCTGTGTAGTGCGCCAATACTTTTTAGAGCCGACCGTCAAGGGCGCCAGTACTTTTGAGAGCTGGCTGTGCAGGGTGCCAATACTTTTGAGAGCCGGCCAGATCGTGTGCCAATATTTCTGAGAGCCGAACAGATCGTGTGCCAATACATTTTAGAGCCGAACGTGTACGGAGGAAATTTTTTTACAGCTTTCTCCTTAGAGGGCCAATACTTTCGAAACTCAATGCCAGTCTATGGGAAATTTTCTGAATTTGAGCTTCCGTAGTGGGAATTCCGGCATTCCGATCGCTTATAAAAGTCATAGCACACTTCAATAAGCCGATCGATTCGACACCTCACCCGTCGATCTCCGACAAACGGTGCCGAAAAAAAGTGGAAGAATAATAATAATTATTATAATAACTAGACCGGTACATTTCCTGAAGAAAATGTGAGTTTCGAGAGTCGGACAAATAGGTTGGTAGAGGGGTTTAGCATGATGCTCGCATGTTTTAGCATCATGCTAGCATGTTTTAGCATGTTTTCGCATCATGCTAGCATGTTTTCGCATCATGCTAGCATGTTTTCGCATCATGCTAGCATGTTTTCGCATCATGCTAGCATGTTTTCGCATCATGCTAGCATGTTTTCGCATCATGCTAGCATGTTTCGCATCATGCTAGCATCATGCTAGCATGTTTTTGCACATTTTAGCATCATGCTAGCATGTTTTTGCACATTTTAGCATCATGCTAGCATGTTTTTGCACATTTTAGCATCATGCTAGCATGTTTTTGCACATTTTAGCATCATGCTAGCATGTTTCTGCACATTTTAGCATCATGCTAGCATGTTTCAGCATGTTTTAGCATCATGCTAGCATGTTTTAGCATCATGCTAGCATGTTTTAGCAAGTTTTCGCATCATGCTAGCATGTTGTCGCATCATGCTAGCATGTTTTAGCATGTTTTATCATCGTGCTAGCATGTTTTAGCATGTTTTAGCACTGTACTGGCCGTGTAGGGTGCCAATACTTTTAAAGCTGGACAAATAGGGCGCAAATATTTTCGAATGCCGGACTCTAGGGCACCAATATAATCGAGAGGCGAAAGCGTAGGGTGTCAATAATTTCGAGTGCCGGACACTAAGGGCGGCAATACCTTCGAGAGCCGACAGCATAGGGCGCCAATACTTTCGCGAGCCAGACAGATGGGGCGCCAGCATTGTTAGAGCCGGCTGTGTAGTGCGCCAATACTTTTTAGAGCCGACCGTCAAGGGTGCCAGTACTTTTGAGAGCTGGCCATGCAGGGTGCCAATACTTTTGAGCGCCGGCCGGATAGGGTGCCAATACTTCTGAGAGCCGAACAGATCGTGTGTCAATACATTTTAGAGCCGAACATGTACGGAGGCAAAACTTTTAGAGCTTTCTCCTTAGTGGGCCAATACTTTCGAAACTCAATGCAAGTCCATGGGAAATTTTCAGAATTTGAGCTTCCGTAGCGGGAATTCCGGCATTCCGATCACTTATAAAAGTCGTAGCACACATCTCCTCAATAAGCCGATCGATTCGACACCTCACCCGTCGATCTCCGACAAACGGTGCGGGACTAGTTACGCACCGAAAAAAACGTGGAAGAAGAATAATAATAACTAGACCGGTACATTTCCTGAAGAAAATGTGAGTGGTGCTTGCGTTGGCGAAACAGGGACGGGTGCCAATACTTTCGAGAGCCGACAGCGTAGGGCGCCAATACTTTCCAGAGCCGGACAGATATGGCACCAGCATTGTTGGAGCCAGCCGTGTAGTGCGCCAATACATTTTAGAGCCGACTGTCAAGGGCGCCACTACTTTTGAGAGCTGGCCGTGCGGGGTCCCAATACTTTTGAGCGCCGGCCGGAGAGTAATAATAATTATAATAATATTATTATTATTATTATTAATAATAATAATAATAATAATAATAATAACAAGTATGCAAGGGAACAATAGTAGTGCTTTTGAAGCACCACTAATTAAATGATCCATAGAATTAACCTGCATAAAAAATGACAATGTCTGCATAGTTTTTCTTCAAAGTGTACTTTCATTGTACTTGAAAATTGCAGTTGTGAAGTATTTGTCCACTTAAACATTTACATCTGACCGTTAACAATAAAAATTCTGTGCAGAGCTATCATATTTGTAGAATTTGATGTTGAATATTCGGTCACTGAATACTTCTCTCTTTCTCTCGTTGTGTATTGAGTGTTGATGCTGCAAAAGAAGACGGATCTTTTGCTAGGCTGGTTAATGATGACCACAAGCACCCAAATGGCAGAATGCAGAAGACTGAAGTGGATGGAAGCCCACATCTTGGTCTGTTTGCTTTAACAGACTTTAAAGAAGGTGATGAAATTACCTCCAATTACGGAGGAGGAGACTGGCCTTGGGGTAGCAAGGTATGCAGGGTATCTCCCGCTCTGCTTTCTTTTTTTTAAAGATTATTCAAAAATAAACATTGTCTTATCCGGCAGTGTTGCAATTCATTTTTGTTGCACAACTAATTTTGTTGTTGTGCATTAACAATAAAATTAGACATTATTGTTCATCTGATCTGCTTCAGGTATTTTACTGCCACGTTTAAGCATGAACTACAAAACGTGTGCGTCTGAAATCACCGTAATTATCCCAAAGTCTTCCAAAGTATCCCATATCTAACCCTGAAATCATAAACTTAATTCCTATAGTGAAATAATTATTGTTTTTGTCGTATTGAACAGCATATTTGCTTTCTGTTACATAATCTTGTCTGTTAATAGTTACCATACGGAGTCCCCACAAAGCATGTTTTATTCAGGTGTGTGTGATGGAGTCTTGTGATAGCTGAATAGATATGTGAATTTAGAACAGTGTCCCCATAGGTCACTTAAACCTGTTTAAATATGCAGATTATGGAGGGGGACACTGCTGAGAGCAATGGCCAGGAGAAACAGCAGCCATCACAGTCTACACCTTTTCTGGATCATAAATATCAGAATTGTGTAGTTTGCTGGCACTTTTAATCCTGCCTTTCAATCACACCTCTCCATAATTTCCAACATAAGCATCCCCTGGGACTCAGTAGGTTCCCTACTGCATCTTCTCCAAGAAAACTGAGTACTCTTAGATACTATTTGGTACATATGCACAAACTGCAGTCAGAGTTTTCATTTGCGAGACGTGAAATGTAAGTTCCAGTCTGTAAGTTGCCAGACAATAATTTCTGCTGGGTGTAAAGGTGTGTGTTTGCTATGTAACTAATGTTTATTCTTACATTTAGGTAAAACATCTACTCTGAAAAAGAGGAAGGCTCGGGAAGGAAATGAGGTCCATGCAGTGGAGAGACATATGAAGACCTTCATCATGTCATGTCGTGACCCAGGGAAGTTGGTCTGTGAAAACTGCATTAGATCTGAGTCTTTATATCTTAAAGATAGAGACTGGCAAAGTATCAAATTCTACGTCTATAACTGCACTGTAGCTTACAAAAGAGATCTAAACAAAGATTAATTACCACTTTGATAGTAACACTTTACATCTATATTACAGATACTGTACATCATAACATCTGTAGTAATGCTTTAATAATAAGTTACATTACACCTCTAGCCTTTTACTTTGTAATGAACCACTCAGCATTTACTTCATAATAAACTAATCAGGAACAAATCAGGCATTTAAAATATCCATTAGAATCTTTACCTACACCGTTATATTGAATTAGATCAAATTGGTTTGGGCCGCCTTCTTCCAGTGGGTCCTTATGCAGGTGACTGACAAGTTCATGAGTAAGCCTATTGGGCAATAAAAGCTTCAGTGTGCTACCCATTTACATGTTTAGACTGCCTGGAATCAAAATTAGCTACCTCAACATACATTATTAAGTTGTTACTGTCACTTTTTAGCTTAGTCAGTTAAGTGGATATAGAATAAAGAAAAAAATTGTGTTTATGACATTTGGTTGTGTGTCTGTGTTTGGCTAGTATCTTTATTTTTCTGAATATGTTTAACTTTGAGCTGGCTATATGTAGTAGCAGAAGTGTTATGTCAAACTTAAATGAGTCCAAGTTCATTCATGGCACATGTGAGCTTAGTAGTTCTGCACTTTAATGGGCAAATATTTGTTGACGTTTACAGTAAAGAAGCTCAAGACTCAAGTTGTCTTTATAATGTTGAATAGACAGGGTTTTTTCATCTGACTGACAATTTTTCACTTGATTAGAGATCCAGACCAATAAACAAATCCTTCATGTAGCTAAAATATCAAAAGGATGAGTTTCTTTGTCATTTTGACTTGCCAAAATGACTGGGGATAGTGTTAATTTGTGATTCATGCCTGTGATAAATAAGTGAGGTTCAGTACAGCTAGCACCTCTACTTTCTATTCCACAAAAAAAATTGTATACTTTGGAGCAGGAAATGAAAAGCTTCTTAGAAGTGCCTTTTTCTCTCTGCAGTCGGCAAGATGGTGCACACGAGTTAGTTGACACAGACCGCTGACATGCCTTGAGCAGGCTTCAAGTTGCGTAGGGGAGACCCCAGTGCATTCCAAGTCCAGTGCCATGTTCTCTTGGCCATCAGAGGAAGGGAGCATGAGACAAGACTTAAGTGCATTTCCTTGGTTCATTTATGTTCTGATGGTTTATATTTTGATCGTTTCAATGTGCCAACCTTCTTTACCAGCCGTAATCACGATGGAGAATGAGACAAGGCTTAAGAGTGACTCCAAGGCTCATTTACGTTTTGATCGCGCATGGTCTCAACATTCCAAAGTGTCATGTGTCTTTTCAAATGGCTTCATGTTTCAATTATAAGGAAGCATTTGTTCAAACAAAAATGTTTTCAGTCCTTTAAGGATCATTTTAACTGATGATGATGATATTATTATTATTATTATTATTATTAATAGTAATAATAATAATAATAATAATAATAATAATAATAGTGCTGATGTGGTGTCATGTCCTCTGATTTCTGTGTGTGAGACAAACGCACTCACATTTCTGTTACATGGGAAACTTTAGCTGTATTATGGCTGTGTGTGTGTGTGTGTGTGTGTGTGTGTGTGTGATCAGTGTTCTGATATATCATCATTTCTCCCCCAGGTTGAGTTGGTGTTTTCTCACAGAGGAAAGCTGTAGAGTTCTGTCCTCAGTTCTCAGATCAAACTCCTCCAGACTGGTGCTGGTGCCCTTGACGGTCAGCTCTAAAAAGTATTGGCGCACTACACGGCCGGCTCTAACAATGTTGGCACCCTATCTGTCCGGCTCTCGAAAATATCGGCACCCTATTTGTCCAGCTTTAAAAGTATTAGCACCCTAAACGGCCAGTATAGTGCTAACACATGCTAGCAACATGCCAGAATGATGCTAAAGCATGCCAGCATGATGCTAAAACATGCTAAAACATGCTAGCGCGACGCTAAAACGTGCTAGCGTGACGCTAAAACGTGCTAGCGTGACGCTAAAACGTGCTAGCGTGACGGTAAAACGTGCAAGCGTGACGGTAAAACGTGCAAGCGTGACGGTAAAACATGCTAAAACGTGCTAGCGTGACGGTAAAACATGCTAAAACATGCTAGCGTGATGGTAAAACATGCTAAAACATGCTAGCGTGATGGTAAAACATGCTAAAACATGCTAGCGTGATGGTAAAACATGCTAAAACGTGCTAGCGTGATGGTAAAACATGCTAAAACATGCTAGCGTGATGGTAAAACATGCTAAAACATGCTAGCGTGATGGTAAAACATGCTAACTAGATACTAAAACATGTTAAAACATGCTAGCATGATGCTAAAACATATTAGCATCATGCTAACACGTGCTAGCATGATGCTAAGACGTGCTAAAACATGCTAGCTTCATGCTAAAACCCTGTAGCAACCTGACCATCCGGCTCTCGAAAGTATTGGCGCCCGATCCAAATTTTGCCAGTGCAAGCACCACTCACTTTTTCTTCAGGAAATGTACCGGTCTAGTTATTATAATAATTATTATTATTCTTCCACTTTTTTTTGGCGCGTAACTTCTCTCGCGTTTGTCGGAGATCAAAGGGTGAGGTGTCAAATTGATCGGCTTATTGAGCAGAGGTGTGCTATCACTTTTATAAGCGATCGGAATGCCGGAATTCCCGCTACGGAAGCTCAAAGTCAGAAAATTCCCCATACAGTGAGGGGGAAAAAAGTATTTGATCCCCTGCTGATTTTGTACGTTTGCCAACTAACAAAGAAATGATCAGTCTATAATTTTAATGGTAGATTTATTTGAACAGTGAGAGACAGAATAACAAAAAAAAAAAAAAAAACGCATGTCAAAAATGTTATAAATTAATGTACATTTTAATGAGCTGAGATTAGGAGCACACTGTTAAAGGGAGTGCTCCTAATATCAGTTTGTTACCTGTATAAAAGACACCTGTCCTCAGAAGCAATCAATCAATCAGATTCCAAACTCTCCACCATGGCCAAGACCAAAGAGCTCTCCAAGGATGTCAGGGACAAGACTGTAGACCTACACAAGTCTGGAATGGGCTACAAGACCATTGCCAAGCAGCTTGGTGAGAAGGGGACAACAGTTGGTGCGAGTATTCGCAAATGGAAGAAGCACAAAAGAACTGTCAATCTCCCTCGGCCTGGGGCTCCATGCAAGATCTCACCTCGTGGAGTTGCATTGATCATGAGAACAGTGAGGAATCAGCCCAGAACTACACGGGAGGAACTTGTCAATGATCTCAAGGCAGCTGGGACCATAGTCACCAAGAAAACAATTGGTAACACACTACGCCGTGAAGGACTGAAATCCTGCAGCGCGCACAAGGCCCGCTGCTCAAGAAAGCACATATACATGCCCGTCTGAAGTTTGCCAATGAACATCTGAATGATTCAGAGGACAACTGGGTGAAAGTGTTGAGGTCAGATGAGACCAAAATGGAGCTCTTTGGCATCAACTCAACTCGCCGTGTTTGGAGGAGGAGGAATGCTGCCTATGACCCCTGGAACACCATCCTCACTGTCAAACATGGAGGTGGAAACATTATGCTTTGGGGTTTTTTTTCTGCTAAGGGGACAGGACAACTTCACCGCATCAAAGGGACGATGGACGGGGCCATGTACCGTCAAATCTTGGGTGAAAACCTCCTTCCCTCAGACAGGGCATTGAAAATGGGGCGTGGATGGATATTCCAGCATGACAATGACCCAAAACACACGGCCAAGGCAACAAAGGAGTGGCTCAAGAAGAAGCACATTAAGGTCCTGGAGTGACCTAGCCAGTCTCCAGACCTTAATCCCATAGAAAATCTGTGGAGAGAGCTGAAGGTTCGAGTTGCCAAACGTCAGCCTCGAAACCTTAATGACTTGGAGAAGATCTACAAAGAGGAGTGGGACAAAATCCCTCCTGAGATGTGTGCAAACCTGGTGGCCAACTACAAGAAACGTCTGACCTCTGTGATTGCCAACAAGGGTTTTTAAACCAAGTACTAAGTCATGTTTTGCAGAGGGGTCAAATACTTATTTCCCTCATTAAAATGCAAATCAATTTATAACATTTTTGACATGCGTTTTTCTGGATTTTTTTGTTGTTATTCTGTCTCTCACTGTTCAAATAAATCTACCATTAAAATTAGACGGATCATTTCTTTGTCAGTGGGCAAACGTATAAAATCAAATACTTTTTTCCCTCACTGTAGATTGCATTACGTTTTGAAAGTATTGGTCCTCTAAACAGAAAGCTCTAAAAGAATTGCCTCCGTACACATTTGACTCTAAAATGTATTGGCACACGATCTCTTAAGCTCTCAGAAGTATTGGCACCCTATCTGGCCGCCTCACAAAAGTATTGGCACCCCGCACGGTCTACTCTCAAAAGTATTGGCACCCTTGATGGTCAGCTCTAAAAGGTATTGGGCCACTACACGGCCAGCTCCAACAGTGCTTGCACCCTATCTGTCCGGCTCTCAAAAACATTGGCGCCCTTCGCCGTCGGCTCTTGAAAGTATTGGCGCCCCATTCCTGTTTTACCATGGCAAGCACCATCCACATTTTCTTCAGGAAATGTACCGGTCTAGTTATTATAATTAATGGTGCTTGAAAAGCACTACTATTGTTCTTCGGCCTACTTATTATTATTATTATTATTATTATTATTATTATTATTATTATAATTAATGGTGCTTGAAAAGCACTACTATTGTTCTTCGGCCGCCTTATTATTATTATTATTATTATTATTATTATTATTATTATAATTAATGGTGCTTGAAAAGCACTATTATTGTTATTTGGCCAACTTATTATAATTATAATTATTCTTCTTCTTCCACTTTTTTTTCGGTGCAAAACTAGTCCCGCACCGTTTGTCGGAGATCGACGGTTGATGTGTCGAATCGATCGGTTTATTGAGCAGAGGTGTGCTATGCATTACGGAAGTGATCGGAATGTCGGCATTCCCGGTACGGAAGCTCAAAGTCTGAGAATTTCCCATAGACTTGCATTGAGTTGCGAAAGAATTGGCGCTCTACACCACCAGCTCTTAAAGAATTGCCTCCATACACGCCCGGCTCTCAAAAGTATTGGCACCCCACATGGCTGGCTCTCCACAGTATTTCCGCCCTACACAGCCAGCTCTAAAAAGTATAGCTGCACTACACGGCCGGCTCTCGGAAGTATTGGCGCCCTGTGCCTCCAGCTCTCAAAAGAATTGATGCCCATCGCCTCCAGCTCTCAAAAGTATTGGCACCCTACGCCGTCAACTGTCAAAAGTATTGGCACTCTACGCTTCCGGCTATCGAAAGTATTGGCGCCTAATCCGAATTTTGCCATGGCAAGCAGCACACATTTTCTTCAGGAAATGTACTGGTCTAGTTTATTATTATTATTATTATTGTTGTTGTGTATGTGTGTGTCTGTCTTATTATTTCTGTGTCTGTGTTATTATTTCAGACATCAGATATTTCTCATCTATATTAAATGTTTTCTACACATTTGATAATTTTAGAAAATGTTTGAAGGATTTTTACATGCACCCCTGCTCTCATCAGACAGAACCTCGATTGGGAAACACTGGGTTAGTTACTCGTCTGACCAACGTGTTTAACTTACTCTCCATCATCACCTTTATTCTGAGTAACATTCATTATTCACACAAAAACTACTTACACACCAATCCTCACTAATATCAGGATACTCGCTCTCATTAAGGGAAAAGCAGAAAAAATACATTTCTGCAGATATTTAAGTAAACTTACTCAGTGTATGAGTTCTGCTTCTTTATCTAATGATCTGCTGAGTGTTTCTACTTCCTGTTATTTTATTTTAGTTTATATATTTGTGTAGAGCTCTGACAGTTGTTCGTGCACAGCTTAATGAAGTCACGAGATAATAAATGAAGGTGATGAAATGATAATGTGTGTGATGTAGATTTTACCAGACTTTTAATTCTGTTCTCTGTATTTGCAGCGTTTTCAGGCTTTTACTTTCAGTATTTACAGGCCTTTGCTCGATGGATCAGAAAGCTGTCTGAAAACAAAAGATATCTGTGTGTGTGTGTGTGTGTGTGTGTGTGTGTTTATTACCTTACCTCACTGCCCCTCCCCCTCTGCAGAATAAGCAGGTAGACAGTGAAAGTGAAAGTCAGTCTCCATTTTGTGTGGAGGGGAAAATACAGCATTTAAGGAGTAAAAACACAGTGAGTATCTACATCTAAAGCTATAATATATAAACACACTGAATGTACACTAGAAGCAGAAGAGTTTTGTGGGTTTGTACTGAAGTTTGAATGTACACAGGCTGTTTTATGACTTGATACAGAGACTATTTCCTGTAAGTGAACTCTGTGCTGATACAGGGTTTGATTTAACACACCGATGTTGGAGTGAAGTAAACGTGTGTCCTGCTGTAATCTGGAGAAGGAGACATGACCTCCAACATGAGTGTGTCTGGAGAACAGGACTTAAAGAGAGACGAGAGGTGAGTTACTTTTCCATTCACCAGCAATAAACACACACCATCTCATGGAACAGATCTGTATCTCTAAGCACTCACTAGTGTACAGAGGAACTAGACTTTGGTTTAAGGTGTTTAATAGCAGTGAATATATCACTGATCTGATCTAAGAACAGTTTAGAGAAATCATTCACTGAGAGAAGAGTAAAAAGGACTGTGTAATGTGGAGGAGAAGAGCAGCATAGCTTTGAGTCAGTGAATTCTACAGGCTTTAAGACCCAGCTGAGTCAGTTATCTGTGATTGGGACTCCTGACATCAGTGTAATTCCTGAGGCATGGGGCATGTCTCCTGTTTGAATAAGTGTGCAGACTGGAGCTGAATTAAAAAGATGGAATTATTGGTGTTTAATGATGAACACATTGTGTAACAGTGCTGAGACAGCAGAGTATTAATTATTGCTGATATTTCTGTTTCATTCTAGAATGATGGAGGGAAAGAGATCAGACTCACCAGAACCCAGCTGTGTGTCCATGAAGAGTGACGAGTCAATGGAGCATCCACTTACCTTCAGAGATGGAGCCAGTTCTCCTGATGTGAGGTCAGTACAGTGAGGTGTTTTACAGCAGTGTTCCACCTGATCAAACTCACTGGTCTCATTCTGAAGCCCTTCATGATCTTTATCAGGTGTTGAAGCAGTAAAACACTAAACTGTGCAGTGCTGCAGCTCTCGGACTGGCAGTGAGGTAAACTGCTTTAAGAGTTCAGTTCAGTCTGCAGTCCCTGAGCTGGAGGGTCTGTGGTGCTACACAACAACATTTACACCTGGGACATTAATGACTAGATCACTATTTTATTCATAAACATGTTAGTGTCAGTGAGAAATCCTGAAATCAGTGTATTGTGTTAAGAGGATAGTGTTATATATCTGTCTCTGTATGTATTAGTGTGTGTTGTGCAGCTATGAATACATATAGTCTATATCACATCATGTGTTTTATTTGTTCACAGACCACAACAGAAGAAATCAAACCTCAGCAGAAATCAGTTGGACTCCATATTCAAGGTGTGTGTCTTTTTAATGTGTGTAACTTGTGTGTGAGCAGGTTGCAGGTTTTTTTTATTTAAGATCATGACAATTTACTGATTTAATAATGTGCAGCAGCATTATGGGTAATCAGACAGAATTTCAGCTGTAACTGTGGGAATAGAAAGAGACTTTTATTCTTTTCATAAAATAAAAGCATCTCAGTGTGTAACATTATAATATTTAGATGTGTTCCTGTGTGTTTCTAACCAGGAGCTGGAACACAAAGTCATCACTCTGATAAAGAATGAGCTGGAGAGGTTTAGGAAGCTCCTGAGTCCAGATTACCCAGCATGCACTGAGAGGGAGGTGGAGGATGAGGAGGATCTGCACAGTGTCAGAGACGGAGCGCTGAAGATCACACTGCACGTCCTGAAGAACATGAACCACACAGATCTCGCTCACACACTGCACAACAGTAAGAGCTCTGAGTCATGGCTTTATTCCATCAGGTTCACTTTAGAGAGAGGAAATAGTTTTAGATAGGAACACTTTTAGTTTGAAGTTCGAGTTTAGTATCATGTACATCTGCTGCGTTTCTGTTCTGTTCGTGGTCCAGCTTGTGGTGACTCTGTACAATGGTCCTGTCCTTCAGGAATATTTACTACATGAATCAGGAATGAACAGCAGCATTTGAATTTTACATTTAATCCTGTGTTCAGTGATTTTACATTAAAACATCTTATTACTTTGTTTATTAGAGTCTGTGGCCTCTGTGTATCAGACAAAGCTGAAATCCAGCCTGAGAGAGAAGTTTAAAAGAATTAATGAAGGAATCTCACAGCATGGAAGCTCAGCACTTCTGAATGAGATCTACACAGAGCTCTACATCACAGAGGGTTGGAGTGGAGACGTCAATAATGAACATGAGGTGAGACAGATTGAGACAGCGTCCAGGAGACCAGCAACACAGGAGACACCCATCAAATGTAATGATCTCTTTAAAGACAAGTCCATCAGAAGTGTGCTGACTAAAGGAGTTGCTGGAATTGGAAAAACAGTCTCTGTGCAGAAGTTCATTCTGGACTGGACTGAAGGAAAAGCAAATCAGGACGTCACCTTCATGTTTCCACTTCCCTTTAGAGAGCTGAATCTGATGAAGCAGGAACATCTCAGTCTGATGGATCTTCATCACTTTTTCCCTGAAATGAGAAAACTACAATTAATAGACTTCTACAAAGTGCTGTTGATCTTTGATGGTCTGGATGAGTGTCGACTTCCTCTAAATTTCCAGAAGAATGAGAGACTGTGTGATGTGACAGAGTCAGCCTCAGTGGATGTGCTGCTGACGAACCTCATCAAGGGGAATCTGCTTCCCTCTGCTCTCCTCTGGATAACCTCTCGACCAGGAGCAGCCAATCAGATCCCTCCTGAGTGTGTAGACCAGGTAACAGAGGTACGAGGGTTCAGTGATCCTCAGAAAGAGGAGTACTTCAGGAAGAGGATCAGTGATCAGAGCCTGGCCAATAAAGTAATCTCACACATGAAGTCTTCAAGAAGCCTCTACATCATGTGCCACATCCCAGTCTTCTGCTGGATCTCAGCCACTGTTCTAGAGAGAATGTTGGGTGAAGCAGAGAGTGGAGAGATCCCCAAGACTCTGACTCAAATGTTCACACACTTCCTGATCTTTCAGATCAAACACAAGGAGCAAAAGTACCATCAGAAATGTGACCCTGATCCTGATCCTGATCCTCCTGAGTGTTCAGGAGTTTCTGGCTGCTTTATATGCATTTTTCTGCTTTATTTTTAGAAAGACAAATGTGTTAGTGGAACAAAGCACTGGACTTTTTAATTTCTTCAGAAAGTCAGACATGTCTGATCTCCTCAGGAGTGCAGTGGACAAGGCCTTACAGAGTGAGAACGGACACCTGGACCTGTTCCTCCGCTTCCTTCTGGGTCTCTCACTGGAGTCCAATCAGACTCTCTTACGAGGCTTAATGCCACAGACAGGAAGCAGCTCTCACAGCAAACAGGAAACAGTCGAGTACATCAAGGAGAAGATCAGGAAGAATCCATCTCCAGAGAAATCCATCAATCTGTTCCACTGTCTGAATGAACTGAATGATCATTCTCTAGTGCAGGAAGTACAGACTTACCTGAACAGAGGAGGAAACAGTCGTCTCAGTGGAACCAGACTCTCTCCTGCTCAGTGGTCAGCTCTGGTGTTTGTGTTACTGAACTCAGATCAGGAGCTGGATGAGTTTGGTTTGAGGAAATATGACCCATCAGAGGAATGTCTTCTGAAGCTGCTGCCAGTGGTCAAAGCCTCCAGAAGAGCTGAGTGAGTATTTTTATTTATAAATGTATCACTGCATGGTTTATTATTTTAATGTAACACTGAACTGCACTGTTTGGATTAATGCTGGTTAATAATTACTCTAATCATCTTTAAACAAACCTCTGGTACCGTTACAGAAGAGTTTCACTTTTTACACCAACACGTTACGTCTGCACTGAGGGCGGGGCCATGTGGACAAAACCTATCACCATTTATTACCTTTTCTCTAAAACTGATGAAGAAATGATCTCTACAGAATAACTGCATGTATTCATCACTGCTTTCTGATCATTTTGTGATCTAAACACCAGTGAAAGGCACTTTTTCTTTTCTCCTTTCATTTGAAAGTGACATTGAACAGAACTTCACAAACGAGAAGAGAAACAGAACACTGTCACCATGGGAACAATATGAATACAGCATGTGACATTGGTGATATAGAGGATATAGGAAAATATCTATCAATAGACATGATTGATTATTCTATTTTCTGGTCCTATGATGTGTATCAGCGTATCACACCGCCCAATCTGCACTGAGGGACACGTGAGAGTGTCGTGGAAAACAATCTTTCCAGCCTAAGTTAAACACTTCAGAGACAGAGGGTTTGTAGATGCCAAAGGTCATCAAACTTTATTGAAACAACAAAGTGAGACAGTCTGCAGAAAGTCTGAATTATACACACACACACACACGTCTTTATATACTTTTCTGAAGCAGTAAAATTATCCCTAGGCGGGGCATTAACCTCTTCTTTCTAAAAACAAACCAATCTCCATCGCCTTCATGAATTATTCATATCTATATGATACATTACATTTGTGGTGCATGCGTTGTGAGTTGGATTTTCTGAAAGGTTTTATTGGGACAAGGTCATTTTTTGCAGCGTATGAGCCTTGCGTTGAATTTTCTGAAAGGTTTCATCAGGACAGGATTTTTACCCCGTCCCAGATTCCCCCCTTATACCTTAATGACCTTCTGGCTTTAGTCCCAGCCTGGTACACTTCATCCTGGAAGTCTGATCTGTTATTGTGACACTGGTATTGAAGCTTAAAGGGCTTTGATTGGAAACACAGTTCTGGTAAATGTCTAATTGCTCATTTATTGCCAGAGTAAAGCTGCTTTAGACAAAACACACGGTTCTTCTAACTCCGTTTACACAGGACATACAGAGATGCAGAAAAACACCTGATGTTCAGTAACACATAGACATCTTCTAGCTCACTACACACTTACAATAGAACTTGATTAAAACTCTTCTGTGCTTTTTCACTTTCACACCGACCTTGTTTGGTTTGGACCGATCAGACTTTCTCTTTAGATTGGATCTGGTGTGGGATTAGTTTACAGGATGAAAGAGGATTGTCCTCGAGGACGGATTTCCAGTTAGCAAAAACATCATAATAATCCCTCTGTGCAGATCAAGGGATACGTCCTGTTTATAACTTTAATCCCTAACGAAAAATGTGTGAATATTTACCATAAACAAACAAACAAACAAACAAATAATGCATGCACTGTGTGAGACGGATTTCCAGTTAGCAAACTAACTCAACTTACTCCACACACACACACTCTCACACACTAACACACTCTCTCACTCGCACACACACCCTCTCTCACACACACACTTTCACACTCGCACAAACACACACTCACACACATACTCTCACGCACACAGACTTTTTTTACTAAATAATTAAATAACAATTAAAAAATAATTTAATAATAATGCTGATGTGGTGTTCTGTCCTCTGATTTGTGTGTGTGAGAGAAACACACTCACATTTCTGTTACATGGTAAAGAGTAAGTGTGTTATGGCTGTGTGTGTGTTTGAGATCAGTGTTCTGATACTTCATCATTTCTCTTCCAGGCTGTGTGTGTGTAAACTGACAGAGGAAAGCTGTAGAGTTCTGTCCTCAGTTCTCAGATCAAACTCCTCCAGACTGAGAGAACTGAACCTGAGTCACAATAACCTGCAGGATTCAGGAGTGAAGCTGCTCTCTGCTGGACTGGAGAATCCACACTGTACACTGGAGACACTGAGGTACACACACACACACACACACACACACACACACACACACACACTGTACACTGGAGACACTGAGGTACACACACTCACTCTCACACACACACACACACACACACACACACACACACACACACACACACACTGTACACTGGAGACACTGAGGTACACACACACACACACTGTACACTGGAGACACTGAGGTACACACACACACACACACACACACACACTGTACACTGGAGACACTGAGGTACACACACACACACACACACACACACACACTGTACACTGGAGACACTGAGGTACACACACACACACACACACACACACTGTACACTGGAGACACTGAGGTACACACACACACACACACACACACACACACACACACACACACACACACACACACACACACACACACACACACACTGTACACTGGAGACACTGAGGTACACACACACACACACACACACTGTACACTGGAGACACTGAGGTACACACACACACACACACACACACACACACTGTACACTGGAGACACTGAGGTACACACACACACACACACACACACTGTACACTGGAGACACTGAGGTACACACACACACACACACACACACACACACCACTGGAGATACTGGGGTACACACACACACACACACACACACACACACACACACTGTACACTGGAGATACTGAGGCGCACACACACACACACTGTACACTGGAGATACTGAGGCGCACACACACACACACTCACACACACTCACACACACACACACACACACACACACTGTACACTGGAGATACTGAGGCACACACACACACACACACTCACACACACACACACACACTGTACACTGGAGATACTGAGGCACACACACACACACACACACTACACTGGAGATACTGAGGCACACACACACACACACACTCACACACACACACACACTGTACACTGGAGATACTGAGGTGCACACACACACACACACACACACACACACACAGACAGACACACTGGAGATACTGAGGTACACACACACACACACACTACACTGGAGATACTGAGGCACACACACACTCACACACACACACACACACACTGTACACTGGAGATACTGAGGTACGTACACACACACACACACACACACACACACACACACACACACACAGTTTCCCTCTGTGGTGACTGTAATTGTAGTGATGTGATATATTGTCATTGTTGTGTGTGTGAGATGAGAGTAAATGTTGTGTATATAAAGATTTTGTGTAGTTGATGTTTTCAGAGCTAAAACTGAGTGTGTTAAGTGTGAGAAGGTTTTCTTTCTTGCAGGATGTGGAACTGCAGGATTACAGATGAAGGTTGTGCTGCTCTGACTTCTGCTCTGAGGTCAAACTCCTCATCACACCTGAGAGAACTGGATCTGAACGATAATAATCCAGGAGAATCAGGAGAGAAGCTGCTCTCTGATCTACTGAAGGACCCACACTGTAACCTGGAGACACTACAGTGAGTTACTGACTTACTGTCTCTTTACTCTACTGTATCATGCTAAATAATGTGTGTGTGTGTGTGTGTGTGTGTGTGTGTGTGTGTGTGTGTGTGTTTACACTGATGTTCTTCTCTGTCTTACAGCATTAACTATAATACACTCACCAGGACGGCGTATGACAGGAGTCTCACCTCAAACCTCTTCTCCAGGATACTGCAGTCTTGGTGAAGAGTTAGAACCCGTCCCACATTTCCAGCAGTTTTGGAGCTGAATCATTAAACTTAAAGGGGCAGAGCAGAAACAAAGTCAAGAACAGGCAGAAGGTCGTACACAGGAGAAATCAACACACGTAACCAAATATCTGCTGTACAAAGCAACGGCACCGATCTGCCCCGGGGATGGAGACTGACGAGGCTTAAGTACACGTCCGGAAATGTACAGCCAACTCATCCCAAAGCACAAGGCGGGAGCAGACATGTACAAGATGTGATAGTCCAATGGCAAGCCGGAACATGACGCATCGCAGTGGACTGGGCTTAAAAGAGGAGGAGACAAGACACCCATCCCTCCCCCGACATAGACACACGAATGGAACATAGTACAAACAGAAATACAACTGAGGACGTAACAATGGCCAAGTATCAAATAAAATGTAAACGTGCATTGATGAAGGTAATGTTGTTAGTAATTGTTATAAATTACCATGGTAACACAGAGCTCCAAGGTATAAAAATATGGAGTTTGTCATCAACCAAACAGTAACCAGTTTTAATACCTAAAAAAGTTTACGTAGCCAAATTTAGCAAAGCGCTTTACAGTAAATTAAAATGTAAATTAAACTAATGAAATGTTGTGCAGCACATGCTTATGTTAATGTTTGTTTCATTATATGATCATATAAATAAATAAATACTCCCAAAGTCACCAGAATTGAAAGCTTTGGTGCTGTTAAACATTTAGAGATTGAGGTTGTGGTGACTCAGTATTTCACTCAGTATATCTGGGTAAGACACAGTGAACGACTCACTGTTGGCATTCATGAAGAAGTCATAAACTCCACTGGAATAATAAATAGGATCTAATAAAATCATGAGTGGAAATTATTGGTGTAAGTTTGTTAGGATAGACTTCCTCCAACCTGGAACTATATCCTCCAGTCCACGCGGTGGCGGTAACGCGCCTAACAGCTGCGTCTCCGACCAGTAGAAATCACAGAAGAAGAAAAAGCTGCAGCGGGTATCTCCTGAGCAGTTGAGTTATTACACCGAACTAATCATCTCCAGATTAAATTATTTCTGACAGTTTTACAGTTAGATTTGATCCAGTTTAAAAGTAAAAGCTGGTTATTTTGTCTGTGTTTGTGGAATTAAAACTCCGTTCTGTTTTTAAACCCGAGGTAAGTTAAACGGAAGCTGTGTGGCCGAATCCCAAATTGATGTCATTTCCGGTTTAAGTGCACTACATTAGGGATGAAATAATGACGGTCTACACCCTATGTAGTGCACTATTTAACTCATGAGGAGAGATTTGTTATTCTGTTTTAGCGGCACTATTTAAGTATAACCTTATTTATCCTAAAATCCATTGTTTGCTCCCTGCTTATAGCAACTAAAATAAACAGTGAGTGTAAAAGTGGCTTAGTCATTTAGCAGCTAAAATAACTTTATATTTCTGTAATGTTTTTAATGTATAAACTGCTAAACTGAGGTGAAGTTGGGTTTATATTGGACATTCACTGCAAATTCGAGCTTCTATTTCTCAAGAAATAAACACAAAAAGGACAAATGTGTGTGTGTGTAGCTGGCGAGGTGACTTTGTAAAGAAATACTACGCGCATGCGCACGTAAGAATTCACGTCAACATGTCCGCCATATTGATGAGGGAAAGACCGCGCTGTAAACAAATACAAGTAAACGGAGGAGATGTGGTTTTTCTGGATAATAATTTACATGATTTACCGGAGATGTTAACGGCATCGTTTTCAAAAACTTGCCCTTTGAAACCCGTTTTCCAAAGTTTTCAGACCCCGAAACGCCGTCGTCATGGAAACGAACAGCCAAACCAAGCAAAGTTTTCGGTTTTTATTTGAAAACGTTGTGGTGTAAACGGCCCCTTAACAACTACAGCAAAATGCTGCTTTTATTGCTGAAGACTTTCTGTAAACAAATAGAAATTAAATAGAATTTTTATGATTCACACTATATTACACTCCATTCTTCTTCTCAAACACAACACCATTTTTGAAAATAATCAAGATTTTTTTTGTTAAAAATCTATTTCATGATGCAGCTTATTATTAGAGCTGCAACTAACGATTATTTTCACAATCGATTAATTGGTCGATTATTTTTTCGATTAATCTGATGGGGGCAAACTTTCAGTGCCTTTTTGTTTATTTAAAATAAAATCCACAAACTGAATGTTACAAATATAAATTCAGACTAAAACTTTACACAGATGTTTGTCCAAAACAGAAAAGAACCCAATACACACACACATTATATATATATACATATACACACATATACATATACATATACACACATATACATACATACATACATACATACATAAACAGACACACACACACACACATATATATATATATATATATATATATATATATAAAAAATTTAGGACTGTAGTTTAATTCGGTGCTTTTTGTCCATAAAAAAATAATGCATAAGTACTGCACCTTGTGGTTTCTGTATCTCGGTGTCTTTAGACATGATTTTACTTTTGATCATAATGTTTGAATTAGACATTACAGATCTTACTCGCGCTACACTCTGTATCAGCGCGTCTACACCGCGCGTGACCAGCAACGCAGCCTCGTTACTAACACTTTATTTTCAGTGCTTTTTGAACTGTCTCTCAGCCCTAAATAGTTCCGCGGTATTTGTGTGGAATTGGGATGAACGTCTAGTTAAAGGGTTGATGTCTCGCTGGCGCAGTGATTTGTTCTTTAGGAGTGTTTTTCTCTTGAACAGCTCTCTGTGTGGAGACTTGAGGTAGTTCTGCAGTCACAGGTGCACAAATCAGTCACACAGCTCCAGCTTCACCTGCGCCTCTCGCAGGGAAACGGTTTCTGTGCACTGGCTCCGTCCCAAATCACCTTGTATGGAATCTCTATCTCTAGTGCACTAGGTGCGGTAGACACTCCATTCGTTCAGACCGTGTGTAGTGTACCTAGATACGCAGTCGTGCAGGATTTGGGCACAGGCCACGCTAATGAAACATCATCCATTTCAAGTCAAGTTGCTATTGTTAAACACTTCACTAAAACCTGTATGGAAACGTTGCTGTTCAGTTGTTCTATAAGCGCAATTTCAACCAAATACAGTGGAGTGTAAAAGTTTGTACCCCCTTTTGGTTTCTTTTGGACGGAAGGGTGTTAAATGTCATAAACACTACAAAATTTGACTGTAAGTAGAAGTTAATTTTATCATCAGACTCAGATATCCATGTTAATATTTTTAATACTGCTCATTAGTGTTAAATGACTTGATGATTTTGTGGTCAGTAAACCGATTTTGTGTTGATTTTGATGTATGTTTTGGATCACTGTCCTGCTGGAAGATCCAACCACAGCCCATTTTAATCTTTCTGGCGGAGGCAGTCAGGTTTTTATTTAATATCTGTTGATATTTGGTAGAGTCCATGATGCCATGTATCCTAATGAAATGTCCAGGTCCTCTGGCAGAAAAACATTCCCAAAACATTAAAGTTCCACCATCATATTTAACCGTGGGCATGAGGTACTTTTCCATATGGCTACCTCTCTGTGTGCTTCAAAACCACCTCTGTGTTTATTACCAAAAAGCTCTATTTTGGTTTCCTCTGACCATAGAACCCGATCCCATTCGAAGTTCCAGTAGTGTCTGGCCAACTGAAGACACCAGAGTGTGTTTTTGGATGAGAGTAGAGACTTTTTTCTTGAAACCCTTCTAAACAGCTTGTGGTGATGTAGGTGACTTCATATTGGAGTTTTGGAGAATTCCCCCCCCCCCCCCCCCCCAATTCCAGGTTGATTCATAACATTTCCAGTTGACTGGAGCTTCTTAATTATTGCCGTGATGATGAAAATGGGCATTTTCGATGGTTGTGCTATTTTCTTATAGACACTTCACATTTTGTGAAGCTCAACAACCTTTTGCTGCACATCACAGCTACAGTGGTGCTTGAAAGTTTGTGAACCCTTTAGAGTTTTCTATATTTCTACATAAATATACACAAGATTTTCAGACAAGTCCTAAAACTACTCAAAGAGAACCCATTTAAACAAACGTGACACATATTATACTTGGTCATTTATTTATTGCAGAAAATAATCCAATATTACATATCTGGGAGTGGCAAAAGTATGTGAATCTTTTGCCTTCAGTATCTGGTCTGACCCCCTTGTGCAGCAATAACTGCAACTAATCATTTCCAGTAACTGTTGATTAGTCCTGCACATGGGCTTGGACATCAGTTTTGGCCATTCCAAACCAATAACTTTATTGTTCTTTAACCATTCTTTGTTTTGGGCCATTGTCTTATTGCATGCCCCACTTTCTCTTGAGATTCAGTTCAGTTCCTGGGTTCATTCTTGCCCTGCGTTTGGGGAACTCACCACTACACTAATTATAATCTTTCAGATAGCTTGGAGATTTAGTACATGTAGACCTTCTCAACTCAGGGTTTTCCATCCCAAGGAAAGTTTCTGACACAACCACTTCAGAAGTTCCTCCCAGTTTTTGTTTGTGACTTTCCTCAGAGAATGAAGAACCTGAGTCTTTTGTAGAATGCGCTGGAATGTCAACATCTGGCTGTGAAGTGTCTTACAACTCTGGTGCTATTGATGTTGCATTGTGCCTGTCTCTCACCTGATCAATATGTCACCGCACTACTTGCCCACTTCCCAATGCTACTGTGCACCATACAGGACTAGTCTTTTTCTGAACTGTTCCTGGAATAAAAGTAGGTCCAGAGCTGAAGTTCCTAGTATACACTGGGTCACCCACCATGAGATATCTTTCCTTTCCATGTTGGTCATGGTACCATTTTTGTCTCAATTATTTGTGTCTCAATGAGACCCTGTATAGACCAGTTTCCTTCCACACAGCTGATTAGCGGCTGATTTGCCAGTGGTCGACGGTGGCTTCGTTCGGTAACTGAACAGCACTCTGGCTAGCTTTTTCAACGGACTCTCCAGCACTCTTTTCCTTAGGGTTTTGAATGTTTGAACGGCCCTTTCAGCCAGACGCCTGGAAGATGCATGGTAGGGTGCTGTGCTTGTGTTTGATTCCGTTTCTTTCCATAAACTCTTGGAATTCAGCACTGGTTAAAAACAAAGAAACTGCTATGGTCTGACATCACTACTTCTGGTATCCTGTGTTGGCTAAAGGTTTGTCTTAAGCACTGAATGGTAACTGTGGATGTAGACTTGATTAACAGATAAGCCTCTATCCATTTTGAGAATGCTTCTACCACGATCAAGAACATTCTACCCATCCACGGTGCACCGTAATCAATGTGAATCCTTCTCCATGGCTGCTCTGGTAACTCTCACGCATGCAGTGGCGCGTTTGCCGGAGCGTTTCTGTTTTCCTGACAGACTGCAAAAGATTTGACCAATGCTTCCACCTCTGCATCCAAGTGTGGCAACCACATATAGCTACGCACCAGGCCTTTCATCCTGGTAATTCCCGGATGGGTTTCGTGTAGATGTCTTAGAAGAGCCGCACTACGCGAGTCCCCCATAAAACAAAGCTTCCCTGTATGCAGAGTTCATATATATATATATATATATATATATATATATATATATATATATATATATATATATATATAATTATGAAGGGTTCATAAACCTTCAAGTACCACTGAATATATCTTGGCCTCACTTATTGTTCTGAATGAGTAAGAGAATTTGGCTTATGCGTTACCTATCCCTGTGAAACAGGAAGTCATGGTTGAACAATGTCCTGTTCCTAGTTTCCCAAGTGTACAAAAAAGTAAAATATCAAGAGGAATATACTTCAAATACATTTCTCATGGATTCATAGGGGTGCCAATAATTGTTGTACACTCATTTAACAAATATTTTTTTATAAACTTGTGGTGTTTGCAATTGTTTATCCATGAGAGCAGAGTATTTTTGTGAATTTTTTTTGAACAAAAGGTTTTCTTCTTTGCTCATATTTAACAAGGGTGCCAATATTAGTGGAGGACACTGTACATGTCACTCTCAAGTGGAAACCTCATGACACACTGTTACTTTTCAGGAAATAAAAACCTGTCAACACTGTTACAGTTGGTATTGTGGCTGTATATAAGGTCAAACACATGATCATATTAACATTTTACCAAAATGAAGCTCGTTTAACCGCATGTTTATTCCTTACATAATACATATTAAACGCAAAGCATGTAGGGGTTCTACATGCATATAGTATTTGCACAATCAATAACCTATTCGAGTAATACATTGTCGTATATAAACTTGATTTTGTGTTTGTGTCTGCAGTGTCCAAAGCCCAGGCTGACCCCCCACCCCTTCAACCTTTGCAGCAATGCTGGCAGCACTATTTCCCAAAGACAACCTCTGGATATGACGCTGAGCACGTGCACTCAACTTCTTTGGTCGACCATGGCGAGGCCTGTTCTGAGTGGAACCTGTCCTGTTAAACCGCTGTATGGTCTTGGCCACTGTGCTGCAGCTCAGTGTCAGGTTCTTGGCAATCTTCTTATATCCTAGGCCATCTTTATGTAGAGCAACAACTCTTTTTTTCAGATCCTCAGAGAGTTCTTTGCCATGAGGTGCCATGTTGAACTTCCAGTGACCAGTATGAGGGAGTGTGAGAGCGATGACACCAAATTTAACACACCTGCTCCCCATTCACACCTGAGACCTTGTAACACTAACAAGTCACATGACACCGGGGAGGGAAAATGGCTAATTGGGCCCGATTTGGACATTTTTACTTGGGGGTGTACTCACTTTTGTTGCCAGCAGTTTAGTCACTAATGGCTGTGTGTTGAGTTATTTTGAGGGGACAGCAAATTTACACTGTTACACAAGCTGTACACTCACTACTTTACATTGTAGCAAAGTGTCATTTCTTCAGTGTTGTCACATGAAAAGATATAATCAAATATTTACAAAAATGTGAGGGGTGTTCTCACTTTTTTGTGAAATAATGTACATCTTTTTATTATTTACTTTATTTATTCATAGTGTGTGTGTGTGCGTGTTTTATATATATATATATATATATATATATATATATATATATATATATATATAAATAAAATTAGTGTATATATGTTTATTTCATTAGAAAAAGTGAAGTACATTTTCATGGTACGGTCAGTACTGTTTATTTTTGTAATAAAGTTAACTTTTCCACTGAGTGTTATATTTTCATTCAGTAGTTATCGGTTATTAGTAGATGCTACCCGACTTGGTTATCAGCGTCTGTAAGATCTACTGTCGGTCAGCCTTTAAAATAGATTAATGTGTATGACATGTTCTTCTTTAATTAATAAAGAAATGCACTTGTTGACAACTTGCTGTGGTATAAGGGGAATAAAACACTTCAGAATGTGCAGTTATACCTTAGGGTGGTAACGGTCACTCCACTTCATTGGATCGTTGACTGTTTTCCTATAACCGCATGTTTATTCCTTACATAAATTAAACACAAAGCATGTAGGGGTTCTACATGCATGTAGTATTTGTACAATCAATAACCTATTTGAGTAATACATTGTGGTATATAAACTGAACTTTGTGTTTGATGTGTCTGCAGTGCCCAAAGCCCGTGGTGGTGGCAGTGCATGGTGTGTGTGTGGGAGCAGGTCTGTTGGGAGTGTTAAGTACCATCATCTCATACACTCAGCAAACAATATGGATGGAACTTTCCAGAGTTGTGGTGTCACTTTCCTGCAAAGCTTTAACCATCAGAGAGTTATCTTTTACTGGGGCTTTTAGCTGCAGGAGACTGAATTACTAACAGTTTTTTTTTTGTGGATGTGATTTCTTATTTCGCAGGAGTGGATCTAATCACAGCCTGTGATATTCGTCTGTGCACACAGGATGC
>NW_026521089.1:2159145-2284145 GCF_001660625.3 Ictalurus punctatus
GTGTTCTGTTTTTCTTCTTCTCGTTTGTGAAGTTCTGTTCAATGTAACTTTCAAATGAAAGGAGAAAGAAAAAGTGCCTTTCACTGGTGTTTAGATCACAAATTGATCAAAAAGCAGTGATGAATACATGCAGTTTATTCTGTAGAGATCATTTCTTCATCAGTTTTTAGAGAAAGGTAATAAATGGTGATAGAAGGTTTTGTCCACATGGCCCCGCCCTCAGTGCAGACGTAACGTGTTGGTGTAAAGAGTGAAACTCTTCTTTAACAGTACCAGAGGTTTGTTTAAAGATTTATTAGTAATTATTAACCAGCATTAATCCAAACAGTGCAGTTCAGTGTTACATTAAAATCATAAAACCATGCAGTAATACATTTATAAATAAAAATACTCACACAGCTCTTCTGGAGGCTTTGACCACTGGCAGCAGCTTCAGAAGACATTCCTCTGATCGGTCATATTTACTCAAATTAAACTCATCCAGCTCCTGATCTGAGTTCAGTAACACAAACACCAGAGCTGACCACTGAGCAGGAGAGAGTATGGTTCCCCTGAGACGACTGTAACCTCCTCTGTTCAGGTAAGTCTGTACTTCCTGCACTAGAGAATGATCATTCAGTTCATTCAGACAGTGGAACAGATTGATGGATTTCTCTGGAGATGGATTCTCCCTGATCTTCTCCTTGATGTACTCGACTGTTTCCTGTTTGCTGTGAGAGCTGCTTCCTGTCTGTGGCATTAACCCTCGTAAGAGAGTCTGATTGGACTCCAGTGAGAGACCCAGAAGGAAACGGAGGAACAGGTCCAGGTGTCCGTTCTCACTCTGTAAGGCCTTGTCCACTGCACTCTTGAGGAGATCAGACATGTTTGACTTGTTGAGAAGATCAGACAGATTAATGGTTGGTTGTTCTGTTACATTTCTGCTGATGAAGGAGAGAAATGTGTATAAAGCAGCCAGAAACTCCTGAACACTCAGATGTACAAAGCTGAACACCTTCCCCAGGTGAAGCCCAAACTCCTCTCTGAAGATTTGGATACACACTCCTGAGTACACTGACACTTCTCTCACATCAATGCCACACTCTCTCAGGTCTTCCTCATAGAAGATCAGTTTTCCTTTCTCCAGCTGTTGGAAAGCCAGTTTTCCCCAGTGCCAGGATACTCTCTCTGGTCTGCTGAGGATCAGGGTCACATTTCTGATGGTATTTTGTGGTCCTTGTGTTTGATCTGAAAGATCAGGAAGTGTGTGAACATTTGAGTCAGAGTCTTGGGGATCTCTCCACTCTCTGCTTCACCAACATTCTCTCTAGAACAGTGGCTGAGATCCAGCAGAAGACTGGGATGTGGCACATAATGTAGAGGCTTCTTGAAGACTTCATGTGTAAGATGATTTTATCAGCCAGGCTCTGATCACTGATTCCTCTTCCTGAAGTACTCCTCTTTCTGAGGATCACTGAACCCTCGTACCTCTGTTACCTTTTCTGCACACTCAGGAGGGATCTGATTGGCTGCTCCTGGTCGAGAGGTTTATCCAGAGGAGAGCAGAGAAAAGCAGGATTCCCCTTGATGAGGTTCGTCAGCAGCACATCCACTGAGGCTGACTCTGTCACATCACACAGTCTCTCATTCTTCTGGAAATTTAGAGGAAGTCGACACTCATCCAGACCATCAAGATCAACAGCACTTTGTAGGAGTCTATTAATTCTAGTTTTCTCATTTCAGGGAAAAGTGATGAAGAAGATCCATCAGACTGAGATGTTTCTGCTTCATCAGATTCAGCTTCTCTAAAGGGAAGTGGAAACATGAAGGTGACGTCCTGATTTGCTTTTCCGTCAGCCCAGTCCAGAATGAACTTCCTGCACCGAGACTGTTTTTTCCAATTCCAGCAACCCCTTTCGTCAGCACACTTCTGATGGACTTGTCTTTAAAGAGATCATTACATTTGATGGGTGTCTCCTGTGCTGCTGGTCTCCTGGACGCATGTCTCAATCTGTCTCACCTCATGTTCATTATTGACGTCTCCACTCCAACCCTCTGTGATGTAGAGCTCTGTATAGATCTCATTCAGAAGTGCTGAGCTTCCATGCTGTGAGATTCCTTCATTAATTCTTTTAAACTTCTCTCTCAGGCTGGGATTTCAGCTTTGTCTGATACACAGAGGCCCACAGACTCTAATAAACAAAGTAATAAGATGTTTTAATGTAAAATCACTGAACACAGGATTAAATGTAAAATTGAAATGCTGCTGTTCATTTCCTGATTCATGTAGTAAATATTCCTGAAGGAACAGGACCATGTACAGAGTCACCACAAGCTTGGACCACGAACAGAACAGAAACGCAGCAGATGTACATGATACTAAACTCGAAACTTCAAACTAAAAGTGTTCCTATCTAAAACTATTTCCTTTCTCTAAAGTGGACCTGATGGAATAAAGCCATGACTCAGAGCTCTTACTGTTGTGCAGTGTGTTAGCGAGATCTGTGTGGTTCATGTTCTTCAGGATGTGCAGTGTGATCTTCAGCGCTACCTCTCTGACACTGTGCAGATCCTCCTCATCCTCCACCTCCCTCTCAGTGCATGCTGGGTAATCTGGACTCAGGAGCTTCCTAAATGTCTTCAGCTCAATCTTTATCAGAGTGATGACTTTGTGTTCCAGCTCCTGCTTAGAAACACACAGGAACACATCTAAATATTATAATGTTACACACTTAGAGATGCTTTTATTTTATGAAAAGAATAAAAGTCTCTTTCTATTACCACAGTTACAGCTGAAATTCTGTCCAATTACCCATAATGCTGCTGCACATTATTAAATCTGTAAATTGTCATGATCTTAAATAAAAAAAAAAAACCTGCAACATATTCACACACAAGTTACACACATTAAAAAGACACACACCTTGAATATGGAGTCCAACTGATTTCTGCTGAGGTTTGATTTCTTCTGTTGTGGTCTGTGAAGAAATAAAACACATGATGTAATATAGACTATATGTATTCATAGCTGCACAACACACACTAATAAATACAGAGACAGATATATAACACTATCCTCTTAACACAATACACTGATTTCAGGATTTCTCACTGACACTAACATGTTTATGAATAAAATAGTGATCTAGTCATTAATGTCCCAGGTGTAAATGTTGCTGTGTAGCACCACAGACCCTCCAGCTCAGGGACTGCAGGCTGAACTGAACTCTTAAAGCAGTTTTCCTCACTGCCAGTCTGAGAGCTGCAGCACTGCACAGTTTAGTGTTTTACTGCTTCAACACCTGATAAAGATCATGAAGGGCTTCAGAATGAGACCAGTGAGTTTGATCAGGTGGAACATTGCTGTAAAACACCTCACTGTACTGACCTCACATCAGGAGAACTGGCTCCGTCTCTGAAGTGATTTGGAAAATCCATTGACGCGTCACTCTTCATGGACACACAGCTGGGTTCTGGTGAGTCTGATCTCTTTCCCTCCTTCATTCTAGAATTAAACAGAAATATCAGCAATAATTAATACTCTGCTGTCTCAGCACTGTTACACAATGTGTTCATCATTAAACACCAATAATTCCATCTTTTTAATTCAGCTCCAGTCTGCACACTTATTCAAACAGGAGACACACCTCATACCTCAGGAATTACACTGATGTCAGGAGTCCCAATCACAGATAACTGACTCAGCTGGGTCTTAAAGCGTGTAGAATTCACCGACTCAAAGCTACGCTGCTCTTCTCCACATTGCACAGTCCTTTTTACTCTTCTCTCAGTGAATGATTTCTCTAAACTGTTCTTATATCAGATCAGTGATATATTCACTGCTATTAAACACCTTAAACCAAAGTCTAGTTCCTCTGTTACACTAGTGAGTGTTTAGAGATACAGATCTGTTCCATGAGATGGTGTGTGTTTATTGCTGGTGAATGGAAAAGTAACTCACCTCTCGTCTCTCTTTAAGTCCTGTTCTCCAGACACACTCATGTTGGAGGTCATGTCTCCTTCTCCAGATTACAGCAGGACACACGTTTACTTCACTGCAACATCGGCGTGTTAAATCAAACCCTGTATCAGCACAGAGTTCACTTACAGGAAATAGTCACTGTATCAAGTCATAAAACAACCTGTGTACATTCAAACTTCAGTACAAACCCACAATACTATTCTGCTTCTGGTGTACATCAGTGTGTTTATATATTATAGCTTTAGATGTAGATACTCACTGTGTTTTTACTCCTGAAATAGTTTATTTTCCCTCCACACTAAATGGAGACTGACTTTCACTTTCACTTTCAGGTCTACCTGTTTATTCTGGGGGGGGGGGGGGGGGCAGTGAGGTAGGGTAATAAATACACACACACACACACACACACACACACACACACACACACACACACACACACACACACACACACACACACACACAGAGAGAAAGAGAGATATGGTTTGTTATCATACAGCTTTCTGATCCATCGAGCAAAGGCCTGTAAATACTGAAAGTATAAGCCTGAAAACGCTGCAAATACAGAGAACAGAATTAAAAGTCTGGTAAAATCTACATCACACACATTATCATTTCATTACCTTCATTTATTATCTCGTGGCTTCATTCAGCTGTGCACAAACAATTGTCTCTCTACTGAGCTCTATACAAATATATAAACTAAAATAAAATAACAGGAAGTAGAAACACTCAGCAGATCATTAGATAAAGAAGCAGAACTCATACACTGAGTAAGTTTACTTAAATATTTGCAGAAATTTATTTTTTCTGGTTTTCCCCTTAATGAGAGCGAGTATCCTGATATTAGTGAGGATTGGTATGTAAGTAGTTTTTGTGTGAATAATGAATGTTACTCAGAATAAAAGTGATGATGGAGAGTAAGTTAAACACATTGGTCAGACGAGTAACTAACCCAGTGTTTCCCAATCGAGGTTCTGTCTGATGAGAGCAGGGGTGTGTGTAAAAATCCTTCAAACATTTTCTAAAATGATCAAATGTGTAGAAAACATTTAATATAGATGAGAAATATCTGATGTCTGAAATAATAACACAGACACAGAAATAATAAGACAGATACACACTCATAACAATAATAATAATAAATTAAATAATAATAATAATAATCATATAAAACCCAATAAACCGTGACATTATCACTTGTCGCATTACAACAACACACAGCTATAAATATGAGAACATGTATAAAACTGAACTAAACAACCTCAATTTATTTTATTCATTCTATTAGATTTTTATTAAACATGGACCTCCACTTTCATTAAATAGACTTATTATTTATTGTAGGCTCATTTTGTAAATGTTAACAATTACTGTAGACATCAAAAAGTCGAGCTTCCTGCAGATGTCATTTCTCACATTTACAAAACCAGGTGATTATTATATTCTCTCATCAGTGTAAATATCTCTTTATGTATAGAGAGAAAATAAAGATATTACAGAATGATCACTCTGTATGTTCACCATCAGTGTAAATATCTCTTTATGTATAGAGAGAAAAGAAAGATATTACAGAATGATCACTCTGGATGTTCACCATCAGTGTAAAGGTCTCTGCGTATAAAGACAGCAGAATGAGGTGTAATCACTGTGTCTGATGGTGTAGTGTAGTGACTGTGTTTATTTGTGAAGATACTGATGAATGAAAACATGGTGCACCCCAAAAAACTTTCAGTTTTGGCTTTATTATCTCAGCAGTATGTACAAAGCAAATCCAAATCACTATTTTAAAAACCTTTCCATGAATTTTGTGCCATCTGGCTCTCTCTATGGTACTTTCCGGCAAGAGTCGCCTTCAAGTCATTCATTTCCGGATCCGGCGCCATGCAGACCGCCATGAGAAATGAAGCCTCACGCACTCAACACGCTCGACCGCACACTCCGCAATGACATCATTTTTGCTGGACATGTCGAGTATAAACCAGGCTTAACGCTGTCTAGCATCAGTGTTTGTGTAGGCTGCACAAATTTTTTTTAAATATTCAAAGGGTGCCGTGACTGAAAAAAGGTAGGGAAACGCTGCTCTAAAAAAATCATAGAAACATGCACTTCCTAAACTGGGCCACATGATGGCAGTCACGATCCATCCAGAGCAATGGATGAAATCTCCATGCTTCCATCCATCTATTCTCTGTACCGCTTATTCTACACAGGTCACGGGGAGCCTGGAGCCTATCCCAGGGGATTCAGGCATGAGGCAGGGGACACCCTGGACATGGTGCCAACCCATTGCAGGGCACAATCTCACACTTTGGACAATATAGAGATGCCAACTAGCCCACAACACATGCCTTTTGACTGGGGAGAAAACCGGAGTACGTGGAGGAAACAAAGCATGCGGAGAACATGGAGGCGAGAATCAAACCAACAGCCCCGTAGGTGTGAGGTGAACGTGCTGAGCACTTTCCACTGTGCCCCCTGAATGAAATATGAGTTTCATCGATAATTATCCTAAAGGGAAAAAAGGAGAGAGATATTAATATTAATATGGCTAAATACTACAAACATATAAACACCATTATTAAAAGATAAATTACAGAATACCGCTTCTGGGAAATTGCCGTTCCCGAGTTTGGCCACAGGAGGGCAGTCATGCTCCATCCAGCACAACACACAACGCCGCCTAAAACAGAGGTAGGTTTTGGGTATTTTACACAAACAGAGCTCATCAGCATTATTACTGTTTATTGTATTATTTTGACATAAAAATAATACATTGTGGGCAGTGGTGGCTCAACGGTTAATGCTCTGTATAAGCCCCAGTGCTGCCACTGTTGAGGCCTTGAGCAAGGCCCTTAACCCTCTCTGCTCCAGGGTCACCGAATCACAGCTGACCCTGTACTCTGACCCCAACTTCCTAACAAGCTGGGAAGAGAATTTCACTGTGCTGTAATGTATAATTGACAAATAAAGGTTTCCACTTCTATCTTCTGACCATTATAATTATTAATTAACCATTTATTATGGTGTTGTTGTTTTTTTTTATGCACCCATGGTGGAAACATTTCCTCTTTGGGGAAATTTATATCTATATTCTGCTTAATTGATAGAAACCCAAAAAGTACAAATTCCAGTCACGCTAGTATTGCTTTGTTGGTCATTTGATGCAGATTCACATAATTTATTCCGGGGCACCACCAAAAATGATGCTACTGAACTTCTACAGACTTGAGGAAGTATGTGATTGCAGCTGAAGAAAAAATAGGAAGCATTTGCCAAATTTGATACTGAACGAACTCTGGAATTTCTTACTTTTGTTGCTTCAGGACAAGATTCAAGAGGACAAGTGCTGGCTCAAATTTAGCCTATTACCCAAAAACACTTAAAATTCAACTTAGAAGCCAATACTCACATCTACCTCTGAGCCCAGTTGGAGATAGAAAAAAAACACCAGCCGTGAGTGAGAAGAAGCAAGGGTCCAGCTTTATTGGTTCCGTTCCACTACACGAGATCCACACCGATGAGAATTCTCAGAAGTGATCTGATACCCTGAGCTTAAGCTCCAGTATTTATACTGTACTTACACAGTAAATAACCCATATGTTTCAAGAAGACTATGATATCACTACCAATAGGGTTAAAAAAGAGCTCATCTACATTACTCTTATGTTCCAGAAAAGGGCCATTCCACTTACACATAGAATCAAAACCAGGGGTTTTCAAATTACACATAAAATCAAAACCAAGGGATTTCCAATAACCCAGAGAATCAAAACCAAGGGATTTGAATAACCCATAAAATCAAAAGTGGAGAGACAAAACAATCTAGAGTGACCTCGGTCTTACTATTATCTCACGGGGGGGCAGCTTGACTCAGCCACCTTTATAAATGGCTCCTCATGGTTCTCTCTTAAAATTAAGGCCTTCCTTGCGAGCCTGCATTTCTAGTTTATAATTTATTTTCATATTTGCTCTATATCTCTATTTTATATATAGATATACTGCTTGAAAAACGGTTTACTGTATTTTCTACTTCATAATATCATCATATCATTATATTACTCTTCTACTGTCCTACATATCCTATTATTCTGTTTTTTATAAAGAGTATATATATTATTATTATAAGATAGTACCCTTATAATATCTTAATATTCCTTTTTATTATTCTTATAAAGTTATAGTAGTATGTGAGAGAGAGAGAGAGTAGAGAACCCTAACCCTAACCCTAACCCAAACCCTAACCCTAAAAATAAGTGGATGTCGAAGATCTCAAAGAAGAATAACTTTATTACAGCGTGGCAGTGACAAAGTACATGAAGCACTTTGAGAGTCAAAGTGAACGCCGAATAATATCAACACAGACATTTATACTGTTTCAAACCAGGTTTTCTGTATGTAATGTAAATTAAGGATAGCATTTGATTCGAGCACTTTCTCTTCTCACAGTACGGATGTTACAGGTGTGACCCCAAATGGTGAGGTGAAAGGATTATCGAGACAAATGTCTTTCTGAATGCTAATTACGGCCACATAGCCCTTTTGTCCAGGGATGGTTCTTGATGTCCCACTGCTGCTCTCGTGCTATAACTGTGTGAATGTCACTTTAGGTGATATTATACACATATTTCTGAGACCCAGATAAATTGTCCCTTTGATTTCTTCTGATTGTGGATACGATACAAAATATCATGCTGCAGTCTTACAGGTGGAATCAACACTGGAGTGTCACCACATCTGTACAGTAACATGTTGTCCTGTGCATCATGCTCGGCAAACAGACCGTCTACAATAGTTTGTCCGTTGCTCTTCGGTCCGATTGCTTCTGTCACTGAAGGGTCACTCTGAGTGCTTTTCAGGCCTACTGGTTCTCTAATGTTGTTAGCTGCAATTGATTTTAGCCCTGTGACACCTGAAAATGTTATTCCTTCCACAGCAGCTTTCTTTGCTAGCTCATCAATTATTAAATTACAATCAGCATGTTTGGTCTGAGGACAGGCCCAATTAGGGTTAATGATGGAGAAAGGCAAGGTCTATTAAGAGACAGATGTATAGACGATGACGATTGTTTACATAAAATAAAATCGGAACTAAGGCAATTAAATGACGAATGGTTTTTAAAAGTGCAATTACAGGTGGATATTGACACAAACTATACAGGAAACCACAAAAAGTTATAAAAGAGCTAAAGAGCAGGAGAGCTGATAGAACTAGATTAGAGACAATTTGGGCAATATTGTTAATAACAAGAAAGATAAGAGATATCATAAGAAAAAGATGTCAAGCAGCCTCAAGTAAAATAAACAAACAGATTTTTTAATGACGTGCTCACCATTAAGAAATATAGACACACAACATTTAGAAAACCCCATTAAGGAAGAGGATGTATTAGAAGAAATTCTGCAGTTAAACGAGGGGAAAAGCCCGGGACCTGACACACTCCCAGCTGAATTTTATAAAGTGTGTAAGATCTCTTAAGTGATTTATATAATGAAGGACTACAGGAGGGAACTTTAAATGAATTGTTTTACCGTTGTGTAATTTCATTAATATATAAAAAAGGAGACCCGACCGAACTTGATGACTGGAGATCAATAGGGTGAAGACAGCTAAAATGGGCCACTTTTTGATAAATGGTTTGTAAACCATCAAATAAGCTATACATAATATGATATTCTTGTAAATTAGCACGGGTCTCTCTCTCTCTATATATATATATATTAAAATGTGAAAAAGTATCATTGTTTTAAAATTATGAGGGTTAGAGTATCTGCATGTATCCTCTTGAGCCACAACACACTGTTCAGGCAAATTGGGCCAGCTGTTCAGTTAAATGGGCCAATATAAAAAGATAACAACACATTTTAACAGTAAATTGACACTACTGTGTTCAGTGTGCCATAGCAACAACACTGGAAATATATTTCATTTAATAGAAAGCACATCTTCTCCACAGCTCTCGTGGTACAATGATTGTTCCTAAATGTTCCTGCTGCATTGAATGCTGAAGGACTGTCGTGGTCTCTTGTTTCAGCAGTAAGCTATACACAGGGTTTACCCACCTCCCCAACCACACCGGTAGAGCAAAACTGATCTAGCTGGTTAAGGTAAAATGGGCCACTATCTAAAATGTCTTATTTTACAAAAATCAAAGTTTCTTTTTAAATTTAAACATTGTATTTGACAGTCTTTCAAAACATTGTTCATAGAGCTTTTGCTTCATTGGTAACTTATAATTGCTTTATCACCCTTATTAATAATGAATGATATTTACTATGCTATGATCACTTACCATACAATTTCTCTGACATGCTTCATATAACACTCTGCCCCGCCCACTTTAAGAACCTTAGACCAATCAAAACTATTGTCAACTAGTGTTGTTGAAACAATGTAAGATCCGTTATTGTGATTGGCTGTAAAAACTTAAAAGGTTATGAGGCTCCAACCTTATCAGGCCCATTTTACATGATGGCCCATTTTAGCTGACATCACCCTAAGTTTAATGAATTTTGACTATAAAATCATCACTAAAATAATCGTAAATCGGATGAATGACACGCCAAATAAAATAATAGAGATCGAGCAGACGTGTGCGATTAAAGGCAGATACATGTGGGATAATTTGGGAGCAGCAAGAGAACTTATTATAAACGCACCGGATAAAAATTTCTTTATTGTGGGCTTGGCCAAAAAAAACATTCGATCTAATATCGCGAGAATATTTATGGTGTGTGATGGACCATTACGGCTTTCCGGAGAAGTTTATTAACATGATTAAAACACTGTATAAAAAATCTAAGATCAACGTTAACGGATGTTTGACTGATGTTTTGAAATTGACTGAGGGGTAAAACAGGGCTGTCCTTTAAGCACAGCACTTTATATTATCACAATCAGTTCTTTATTACACAAGATTAAAAACGAGCCGAGAATACAAGGAGTCACAACATCAACTGGGAAAGTAATTAAAATTACTGCTTATGCAGATGACATTACAGTTTTAATGAAAAGAAAACAGAATTAGACACAATGAATAAACTTTGTTTGGATAGACTGGGTTCATTTATGCAGCAAAAGTATTTATAAAAAAAGAACTGAATATGAATACGGAGGTATGGTAGAATATTAACACCTCACAATAACTGAAAGTGAGCAGTGTATTAAAATATTAATACAAAAGATATCACAGAACATGTTGGTGATGTTGTATGGTTAATAAGTGTTAATAGATTAGCGGTTCGGTGTATAGTTAAATGGAGCTGTTTTGTTACCATGACAGAATTTCCTGTTAATAACGGTAATGAGGAGGAAACCACTGACCACCTTTTAATACACTGCTCATGCTCAGCGGAAATATGGCAAAAACTGAAAAACATTGGACTGGATATAAATATATGTGAGAAAACCATGAGGTATGAAATTTTTCATCCAAAAAAAAAAAGTAAAATACATTTACTGGTTTGTTATATGCACCGTCAATTATAAACTCTGGAAAACAAGGTGTAATATGATTATTAATCAGTGCCACATCCCTGCTGAGAGGATCTTTAAACAGATTGTGAGTGAATTACAAAGACAAAAGAAAAACGGCAGAATAACAAAAAATAAACACCCATGGACTTTATTGTGTTTTTGAAGAGATGTGAGGTGTAAATATGTGGTAAATTGGTGTAAATGTAAATATGACATAAATTGATGTGACCACAAGTGTAAATATGTGGTAAATTAATACATGTGTGCGATTTAACTGTATCGAACTACTGTGACATACAAATGTCAATAAGTCTATGTAATGATTTGTGAAATCTCTCAATAAAGCTTTATTTGAAAACGGAAGGCCTGTTAATACTCTGTTCTAACAGAATCCACAGTACACTGTACATAAGGCTTTGCAGCATCTGGATAATTGTACTGTCTGAGAGAGGGTGGGTCACCTCCGTGAACCTTCACTTCCATCACACTAGTATCAACACAGCCACAATCCTGCTTTGGATTAACAAAAACACCTCTGATCTGATCCAATCGTTCTGATCATTCAGAATCTTCCAGCGATAACAAGGTATGTAAGTCATAATCCTCGGCCTTTTTGATCACATGTACATCAAAAATCTCCACAAGCTTATCTTTACTCTGAGGATTACGCCAAATGCAATTGTTGCCATAGTCAATGATATAGCCACGCTTAATCATAATGTCTGAACCTAATATATCGTGACCATCACCACTTCTACTGCACCAGGCTTTGTCTTTGAAATCATCTTTGGCAGTTTGGAACGGCATATTTTCTGTCTAGGATGCAAGAGAAATTGTTCCGTCAAACCTTTCTAAAGTTATTGTGTCTTTACCATTGTGTAGGGGATTGTCAGAATGAAGAATTGTTAATGAAGCACCAGAATCAACTAACCAATCATCGCTTCGGCCTCCAACAGCGACATTTACGATTGGCCTACTGTGATTATCTTGTGACATTGTGCTACATGTGAAATGGAGGCCTGTAATCCCTATGCTGAAGAAGACATGGCTTTAAAGCTCTGCTTCTCCATGTGAGCACACAGTACCTCATTCTCCTTGCTCAGTCTGTTAACCGCAGCCTGTAACTGGTTAAGATCAATGTTAGGAGCTGTTCTCCTAGAAAAAACTTTGCATTCCCTAGAATTGTGTCCCTCTTTGCCACATGAATAGCACACTGGGGGGTTATCAGGGTTAGGAGGAGGTGGGCTCTCCTTTTTGTCTCCAGTAGCATGGCCCTGGTTTATCCTGGAAACCTTGCGACCTCCATTCGGATAGGGCTTTATAATGCCTATTGCTGACATGGGATAAGATTTCTTTGAAATAGCATTAATGTTATAAAACTGTGTCATTTTTGCAATAATGTCACTATACTTGGAGAGATGTGTCACATGCATTGCCACAGCAGAATGAGTGAGTGGGTCACACTTGCTAAGTAGGGCAGATTTGACGCTGACATCATCCTGAGTAATATCAGGATTACCACTGAACGTTTTAAACGCCTCCAATAACCGTTCTGAAAATGCCACTGGGTGGTCCCCTTTCCTCATGGTCATCTCAGCTATTTTATCCCAGTCAACTGACATCATTCCTAAAACTTCAAGCAATCCCTGTTTCCTTTCCAATGTATTTGCAGTTCTGACCTTCACTTTCTCATGTAAGGCTCCGGACAGAGTATCGGGCAGACACAGAGTCAGAACCACACATGCGTCACCATCTGTAAAGTTGTATACATCTGAATATTGCTCCAGGTTTTTCCAGAACTCTAAAGGATTCTGTTTGATGGGGTCAAATTTTCCAATATTCTTAATCACAGCTTCTAGTTTGTTTAGATTAAACCCTCTGACCATCGTGTGTCATTGGCCCCTCCCCTTCTTCACTATTACGCATGGTAGTAGTGGAGTGAACTGGTGCCATGGGAAATCTAACTGTGAAGTCAGAGTGTTGACTACTGCTAAATGGGTGAGAGGATCTCTCTCCCAACCCCCATCACCGACTTCCTGAAAACCTGAAACTCTGTTACAAAGCATGGCACCCACAGATCTCTCAAAGGTGTTTTTCTCAACTGTACTATTTATCATAAATTGACAAGCAGCCTGTGCTTCATCCAACTCACGGGACAGTGTTTCAACGGATGATCTAAGCATGCTATTGTTAGTTTTAAGACATGCAATATCCTTCTGCATTCTGATCTTTTCCTCTTTCCAGATCTTTTCACTAGCCTGGTACATTTTAGTAGGAATTAAGCCGTGACTGAGTCTAGAATGAAGCCGCGCATTTTCTCCCTCCATTTCATCTAGTTTTCACTTAGTCACTTTATATGAGGCAAAAACCACTTGAAGCGCATTTGCAACTTTTCCTTTTTTATTTCTAGGCATTTGGGGATAATTTTCAAACCGGGAGATAGCCCACTCATACGGCTTATCAGCAACATTCTCTATCCCGTCATACATTCCCTGTGAGCCGTGTTTGGCGATGTATTTAACGATCAGCTCTTCCATTCTCAAACCTTATTGAATTATGTACTGCAATTCAATAGCTATTCACCCCTGTTCAATGACTACACGTTATCTTGCTACTTTAAGATATCTGTTAGTCTATTTATTCACAGCTCCAGTACATCTGATGTAAACAAACAAAACCTTGATCTCTCAGTGTTTCTTCGGGATAACAGCAGAGTCGGGAGACGCAGAACGTTTGGCATCATAGTGACAAATGCTGATTCTCACAGCTCGACATATTTTTTATGAAGTTTTCATTGCTCTACAAGACACAAATCCTCGTTTATTCCTTCCTTTTCCTCTTTTACGACTTTTTTTTTTTTTTACTTTTTGGTCCAATTTACTTTTTTTCCTGAATGTTTGGTTAGAACTTTCTGGAACATGGAGCTAATGCTAATTTAATATGTTCTGTCAGAAAGCCCACACAGTTTGCAGCATGCTGTGGACCCAAACAAATTCTTCAACATGCCCCCACTGTTAACTTCCCTACAGTCACCCCAAACACCACTTTCCCCCCTGTTCCCACCACCACTTTACCAGCAGCACCACCACCAGCAGCAGCACACGGCTCGTTCCCAGAGATGCTGCAGAACTGGCAGCCGATGGACGATATGCCATGTGAGTGTATTCTTCTGCTTTCTGATTGACTTTCTTTTGTAGGTATTAATTTTGTAGAACATGTTTCCTCACTTCCCTTAACACAGTGTTCTCTTGTAGCACTGCCAGGCTGTCAGACTTTACGAGGAGCCTCCGGTAATCATCAGAACCAGATAGGGCCAGCTGTGATTTCCACTCAGCCATCTTATTGGAATTGTGTAGGTTAGGAATAAGACTAAGGATGGAGTTGTATAGTTTTGTAGTGTGTATCATTTGTAAATATTGTTAACTTCTTTATCATAGCCATGCTGAGGGAGGTGTTGACTAAATTAGAGATGGTGCTGGACCAACAAACTACTGAGATTGCTTCAACCACAGGAGGTCCAGGTGCAGCCTTTAGATATTAATGAAGATTTACTGCCCCTGCCAGACCTTCCTCAACTGCGTAGTCTGAAGCAAAGGATGCAACAGAGCCCAGATTATAAGCAAAAACTGGTGAGATTTTTTTTTCTTTTTTGTTAAGAATTGCTTGCACAATTACACAGCGACTGAGAGCATTTCTTTTTTCTCAAAAGGACACACTCGTACTCAAAGCACAACGTTCGACACCACTTTGATATGAGGGAACAGTTATGACCTAATCTTTGGTAGAGGAGGAAAACATGGAAAACCCACAGGGCAGGGTAACTGCAGGAGTAGTGAGAAGCACTGACACAGTTGACCAGGCATTACATGTTTATTAATTATTTATTTTTATATTAGTGTATATTATTTTTGTTTTTTAAATCGGTTTCAGGTAAACTGGTTGGCGCTTATTGACAGGGTGGATGTGCTCGACTACACCCGGCGCATATTGAAGAGGGTGCTAACTCCCTGGAAAAAAAACCTCAATTGGAGGGGAATCAATGGAAAAACGTCACTGTCCGCTCTCCAACTCGGAGAGGTCGTGATTGGTAAGTATATGTGTTTACATACAGCATTAGCTGTCTCTCTTAGTTGATATGTAAGGGGTAATTCATGGCTAGATGTGCATTAAACGATTTTAATGCATGATGTGGAGGAAATGAACCACTTGTTTTACCCCGCTTATACCATGGTCTTTTCACAATTAATAACGTTAAAGCTGTCATTGGTTTAGAAGCACAAACTTTGATTAGAAGTTTAAAATAACCGTTAATTTCCATAAGTTAGGTCGTTAGATCTGGAATTTTGTCTGAAATAAATCGGACACAGAGATACATTAGTGTGATAAGATTTATATTTAGAAATTATAACGGTGATCAAACTGGCTGGAACTACCTGTGCAATAAACAGTTATAATGCACACCTTCCAGCCAATCAGAATCCAGTATTCACACTGACCATGGTATAAGTGTAATTAATGCTTAAGATTCATAATGACTGTACGATATGTATTGCTTTATTCCAAAGTTGCAGTTCATAGAAACCTCCTCACGGCTAATGCTGCAGAGATGGAGGTCGAGGGGACCATGACGAGGTGGCTCCAGCTGGAATCAGATCGAGAGTGTGGGCGAGAAGACTTTTGCAAAAGGAAGGTATGTAGAGTGTTTTAACTGTGGTGTTGTTTTTTTTGCGCTATTTGTTAATTTGTTAAAATGTTCATATTATATTCTATTTGTAATTGTTTATAAAAGTCCTTGCTGTTTTTAAGTGGTTGAATTTGTTTTGTGTGTGTGTGTGTGTGTGTGTGTGTGTGTGTGTGTGTGTGTGTGTGTGTGTGTGTGTGTGTGTGTGTGTGTGTGTGTGTGTGTGTGTGTGTGTGTGTGTGTGTGTGTGTGTGTGTGTGTGTCTGTTGGTAGCTGGGTGGGTATACAGTTGCGGTATAAAGTTTACATACCCCTTGCAGAATTTACAAAATCTTAATACTCTTAACAAAATAAGATTGATCATAAAAATCCCATTTTGTTTATTTTGTCCTGTCCTGAATAAACTATTTCACATAACAGATGTTTACATGTAGTCCACAAGACAATAGTTGAGTTTTTTAAAATTACCCCATTCAAAAGTTTACATACCCTTGATTGTTAATACTGTGTGTCGTTACCTGGATGACCCATGACTGTTTTTATATTTTGTGATAGTTCATGAGTCTCTTGGTTGTTCTGAGCAGTTAAACTGCCCACTGTTCTTCAGAAAAATCCTCCAGGTCCTGCACATTATTTAATTTTGCAGCATATTCTGCATATTTGAGGATTTTCCAACAGCAGCTATATGATGTTGAGATCCATCTTTTCACACTGAGGAGAACTGAGGGACTCGTACATGACTATTACAAAAGGTGCAAACGTTCACTGATGCTCAAGAAGATACATTAAGAGCCAGGGGGTGTAAATTTTTGAACAGGATGATCTGTGTAAATTATTAGTTTGTTTAAAGACCTTTTTTTTAAATTATTTTGTACTGCCCTTCAGAAGCTAAATAAGATACTTACATATCTCCCAGAAGACCAAATAACAATTTAGACCTGTTCAAAAGTTTACACCCCCTGGCACTAATGTTCACTTCTTGAGCATCACCGAACGTTTGCACCTTATGTAATAGTTGTGTACGAGTCTGTCAGTTGTCCTCAGTGTGAAAAGATGGATCTCAACATCTCAACAAGAAACTCATGAAGAACGATCACAAAACATAAACACAGTCGTGGATCATCCAGGTAACGACACAGCATTAAGAATCAAGCGTATGTAAACTTTTGAATGGGGTAATTGTTATAAATTCAGCTATTATCTTGTGGACTATATGTAAACATCTGTTATGTGAAATAGCTTATTCAGGACAGAACTAAATAAAGAACAACATGGGATTATGATGATCAATCTTATTTTGTTAAGAATATTGAGTGTGTGGGCCAGTTTTTGACCCAGGCATATACTGGGCCAGAACTTAAGCAAGTATGTGGCCCACAAGTGGGCCAGACAAATCTTGCTATCTGGGTTGGGTTCGTTGGAGTCAAAGTGAACCTCGAATAATATCAACACAGACATTTATACTGTTTCAAACCAGGTTTTCTGTATGTAATGTAAATTAAGTTTCATCCTAAATGTAAATTAAGGATAGCATTTGATTCAATCACTTTCCGTTCTCACAGTATGGATGTTGTTACAGGTGTGACCCCAAATGATGATGGGATTATCGAGACAAATGTCCTTCTGAATGCTAATTACAGTCATGTAGCCCTTTGTTCAGGGATGGTTCTTGATGTCCCACTGCTGCTCCCATGCTATAACTGTGTGAATGTCACTTTAGGTGATATTATACACATATTGCTGAGATCCAGATAAATTGTCCCTTTGGTAATTCTGCCTTTTTGGGGAACAAGCTTATCCTAACAAACTTCGGGGTGGAATCTGCTGAGAGGCAGTCTGTAATTTCTTACAATTCTGTTTCCAAGAAAATCTCGACTTCTGAATCTTTCTTTTTGATAGGATCAGAAATAGACTGAAGAGTTATTTAAATATTCAAATTAACAGATCTCAAGATGGTTCCAAATTGTTGATTATTTTCAAACTTCTTGTCATTTGCTGACTTGTCACGTTGTCCTATTTTTTAGAAGACATTTTTGTGTCCTTGTTACATGCATTTGACCCATATCCTTCTTCTGGAATTTTACCCTTGTGTCACAGTTTGGCTGCATTTTTCATGGATTTACCCTGCATGTTTTCTATTTTCATTTACAAGTACTTCTTGTCACTAGCACTTCTCGTATTGTTCTCTGCTTGATATATCGCTTTGCTTGTATCTTTCTCATTTGTAAGTCGCTTTGGATAAAAGCTTCTGCTAAGTGAATAAATGTAAATGTAAGTATGTTTTGAGGTGTAGTCCTCCCAAAAGCTGTAGGGGAAGAAAGATTTAGTTTTTTGGTGATCCGATAAACATAATGGCCTTCATTGTCGACACAGACGATGCTAGACCATAAAACTCACCTCCCTCTTCTTACTTTTAACCAGCTGGTCCCAAAGTAATTTATAGTGGGTGTACAGTGCATCTGGAAAGTATTCACAGCGCTTCACTTTTGACACATTTTGTTATGTTACAGCCTTATTCCAAAATGGATTAAATTCATTATTTTCCTCAAAATTCTACAAACAATACCCCATAATGACAATGTAAAAGAAGTTGGTTTGAAATCTTTTACAAATTTATTAAAAAAAAAAAAAACAAAAAACAAAAAAAACACATGTACATGAGTATTCACAGTAGGTAAGTACGCGGTTTGGGACGCAGCCGTGCTCTCTTGTTTGCAGTGAAACGGTTGTGCACTGCCATGTGTGATTGTGTCCTGTCGCAAAATCCGGTGAAAACTCCCACATGACATTAATAGTGTGAGTGAGGTGTGTTAAAGTCTGTAACGCACGTCGATAATGCGACTAAAACAGGAATACGCCACGTCTTATTTCTATTTGTGTTTACTTCAGTTATGACTTTAATCAGATTAAGGTCATCAATAATCTCTGTTCACATGCTACATTCTTAATCAGAGTATCGTCTCAATCGGGTTAATATCGGATTATTGTTGTCCATGTGTCACGTCTCAAAGATGGGTACAGAAGCAATCGCAGATTTTAAATGTTTTATTTAATAAACCAACAAAACACAAAAGATACTATGACTAATGCAAAACACTGTGGCAAGGACTAAACATAAACTAACAGAACCAAATCACGGTAACATGGACAACGGTAATGTAAGACAAACGTAAGACAAGGAAGCAGTGCAAACAGTGGCTATATTATAAGCGTGCTTGTTAACAGAAACGTGATTCAGGTGCAGGTGGTCATGTGACACTGATGTAGTACAGTGCAGTGGCTGATGGGAACTGAAGTCCAGAGTACCTTCTTGATATATGAGACCATGTAAACGTACTGATAGACATGTACACACTTTAATCACAGTATTAATGTCCTGTGGGAGTTTTTGCCACATGTTGCCACAGGACACACACGGCAGTGGTCAACCTTTTGACGACAAAGAAGAGAGCACGGCTGCGTCCTAAACCATGTATTACCTACTATTTATAGTATAGTTTCAGAGGCATCCCACAGCTTCAAGCAGTCTATTAGCATGTATAACATGACATAATTAACTGCACTCGAAGCTTTTCGCAAAATTAAAAATGAAACACCCAAATCCGTATACGGTCCCATAACGAAGATGAACTGTATGTTGATACGGGAAACCCTGGAGGGGACGGTGTGGTGTGGAGATGTTATAACGTGTGCCGCTAATCGATCTATGTTTGTTTATTCAGAATAAGGTCAATAATTAGATTATTGCTGTCCGTGTAAATGTACAGGTTGTAATGGAATACAGTTACAATATTTTGTGACCTTTTTGAAGCTTGAAAGCTAGTAGATCCATTGTTCAATTATCTATTACTGTTGTATGAAAAAGAGTAAGCAGGTTATTCTTCTAAATTTCTCAATTTGTGTTCCGCCGAAGAAAGTAAGTGATAGACATTTTGTGGTATTTTTTTCTAGCTATGTTCGAAATTCCAAATTATTTTTGTTTGTCCTTGTAGAACACCAAATTGAAGTGTCACTCGAGAATGTACTGATGCTTGCTACTGGCCTGACATCACTTCCACCTGCTGGAATAGCACCGCTACCATGCATTGTGTTTTTTCCAATTCACCCTTCCCATTGGCAAATACATGCACAAACACCCTCAAGGTGCCACTCCTAGACACGTGTCCCCTTCTCTCTGTACCACGTTCTAAATATTCAAACAGCCCAAGAAAGAAAATTAGCTGTTTTCTGAGAGGATGAAGTGGCTCTTAAAAGAGCCTTTGTGTATATTAGACGGAGTTGTGGTTTACATGCGCTCTCCGCGAATACGCCGGGCCAGCTGAATATCCTTGGGCATGATGGTCACTCTCTTGGCTTGCGCTGTCTAGTTTTGACATATCAAAAACAATACACGGAGTTTCGGAACTGTTTACCAGCATTATTATTATTATTATTATTATTATTATTATTATTATTATTATTTACTTTTTAAGGAACATACCCTCAATTCTTGACATGGAAATGTTGCTTGTAAGTTTACACTGAAATAATATATCCAGATATCTGTACAGCTGCTTTGTGACAATGTCCATTATTAAAACACGCTACATAAGCAAACAAAATGGCGGCCGTGGCTCAGGTGGTTGAGTGGGTTGTCCACTAATCCACTAATCGTAGGGTTGGCAGTTTGATTCTCAGCCCACATGACTCACCATGCCGAATTGTCCTTGGGCAAGACACTGGACCCCACGTTGCTCCTGATGGCGAGTTAGAGCCTTGCATGGCAGCTCTGATACCATTTGTGTGTGTGTGAATGAGACACAGTGTAAAGCACTTTGGATAAAAGCCATTTATTTACTTACCAAAATGCAAAGGTTAGATACAGCAATGATTCAATACAACTCCGTTAAATGAATACAGAGGCCTTCTCAGATACCACAAGGTTTAAAAACTCGACATTCACGGCGTCATAAACGGGGAAAATGGTCACGCATACCACCAGGACAGGTCTAGAACTTTGAACGCTGCTCCGATTTCACTATATATGTGTGCGCGCCGGCCAGCCAGACGGAAAGACACACGGTATACAGACAGCACACCAAATTATTTAAAGCATATTCACACATGATGATGATGATCATGATGATAAATATACTGCTATGTATATTATATAACGTTAAAGTACACAAATTGATTTGTAATATGAAAATATTAATGTATTTCTAATGTTATTAGAAATTTCATTCTCATCACTGCTTCATGTGTTCCCTATGTGGCCTCATCTATTTCACTCAAGAATATCCACAAATAGGGAAGAACATTACAAAGATAAAGGTAATGTAAATGGCACACTTATATAGCGCTTTACACTGTGTCTCAACCCATTCACCCATGGCAACAGGAGCTGCCATGCAAGGCACTAGCTTACCATCGGGAGCAACTTGGGGTACAGTGTCTTGCCCAAGGACACTTCAACATGTGGAGTCACCCGGGCCAGGAATCGAACCGCCAACCCAACCGTGTGTGTGTGTGTGTGTGTACACTTTAACATTTCTGGCAGGCATTCTGAGTGATTTTTCAACATGAAAGATGGTGAGGCTAACACACACACTCACTCACTCACACACTCTCACATATATACACATACTCTCTCTCTCTCTCGTGGTCTCTCTCTCACTCTCTCTCTCACCCTCGCGCTCTCTATCTCACTCACTTACGTGCTCTCTCTCTCTCTCACTCACGCGCTCTCTTGCGCGCACTCTCGCTCGACGTAAACCGTTCGACGATGCATGCTTTTAAATCGGTGGCTGTTGCAAAATGATGTATCTTGTACTTTTTTGTCATGCTTCAAAAATGTTTCTTTTAAAACCCCGTCTTTTAAATGTTTTTTTTTTACCACAAACAAAGACCCTGCATTTGAAGGAGTGTAATACACTTTTTTCATTTCTTCTGACATATCGACACTTTAGCCTCCACAAAAGAATAACTCAGATGGTCTTAAATGTAATGGTATTTATTTCAGTAAAAGAACACAAACGTTATCATACATCATCGAGGGAGTGTAGAAATTTAATACACATCAGTGTTTTTCACAACCATATATGTGATAAATATATGGATTATTTCACAGACAACAGTCTGCTCATTTCTCGACAGAAGGATTACACATAAATCATGCGCGTATAACATATAAAAAATGTCTACAATTCTAACACATCTGCCACATTGTCACAAGATCTAGTATTTTTGTCATAGAAGCCCAAATCGGATGGCATGCATTAATACACATATGCAATAAGTCAGACCAATCGCACACTGTACCTCACACAAGACACACAAAACACTCTCACTCACACTCTCTCTCTCTCACTCACACACTCTCTCTCTCTCTCTCACTCACAGACTCGCTCTCACTCACGCACACTCTCACTCACTCACGCACTCTCACGCTCTCTCACTCAGTCGCTCTCTCACTCCCTCCCTCACTCTCTTTCACTCACTCTCTCACTCTCACACTCACTCATGCTCTCACTTATGTTCTCTCGTGCTCTCTCTCTCTCTCTCTCGCGCACTCTCGCGGTCTCTCTCGTGGTCTCTCTCACTCTCTCTCTCACCCTCGCGCTCTCTATCTCACTCACTTACGTGCTCTCTCTCTCTCTCTCTCACTCACGCGCTCTCTCGCGCGCACTCTCGCTCTCGCACTTTCACTCTCACTCACACACTCTCTCTTGGTCATCCCCAAAGCCAGAATGCAGGCTCTGATGCACCTGGCCCATGCCAATCCGCTCGGGGCCACCTGGGGCAATAAACTCATTGGAGAAGCTGAAGGACCGCTTGAAGGCTCCTCAAGTCCACCCGGGGCCACGAGTATATACTTGTCATCATGGACTACGCCACCCGGTACCCTGAGGCTGTGCCACTACGCAAAGCCACCTCCCACAACATCGCCAGAGAACTGGTACTCCTGTTCAGTCGCATGGGAATCCCAAAGGACATTTTGACTTACCAAGGTACGCCTTTTATATCCAAACTAATGTCTGATCTGATCTGTGTCGGCTGTTACAGGTGAAACCCCTCAAGACGTCTGTCTACCGCCCGCAAACTGATGGACTGGACGAGACTTTCAACCAGACGCTAAAACAGATGTTGCGCCGGGTGGTAGACGAGGAAGGAAGGAACTGGGACCTCCTCCTTCCCTATGTGCTGTTCGCCGTCTGGGAGTGCCCCAGGCATCCACGGGGTTCACTCCCTTCGAGCTCCTCTTCGGACGGCGACCTCAAGGACTGCTAGACGTGGCCCGCGAAGCATGGGAGGAGCAACCATCCCCATTCCGCTTGGTCATCGACTACATGCAGGAGATGCAAGAGAAGACTCACTCCGACACTTGCACACTCACACTCTCTCTCTCTCGCTCACTCACTCACTCACGCACTCTCGCTCTCTCACTCACTCACGCACTCACTCACACACACACACACTCTCTCACTCACTGGCTACAGCGTTGCTCCACATCAAACAGAATTCATCTTTTGTCCGAGTCTGTAATTGTAGCACACCTGTACCCGACTTGCCACTCTCCTTTTAGATTGTTAGTTTTTGATAATCGAGTTGTATAACACAAGATACGATTTTCTGGATAAACAGTCGTTGAGGCATTACAGGGAAGCGTTACATTAAAACATGAATTTTACATGAATGTGTGTTATCATGAGGTTTCGTTTGTTTTATGGGGTCTGCATATCGACCAATTCTTTCTGGTCAATCCATGATGCGAATTTTGAGGGCCATCCGAGCCATCTAACCAAAACCATTGTTTTTTCGGCCTTGTTTCTTCTTGTTTAAAATTTTTTCCACTTTAAATGTTTTGTTTTTGTTCACAATTTTTTTTTGTCATTTTGTGGGTTATGGTGGGCCTATTTTTAGGTCCATATAATGTTTTATACACCGCAGATTCATTTTCTTTGTTCACATCAATAGGTCTCATCTTAACGCTCCTGTGATAGTTGGCATTGTATCCATCCGTGATGTCTTGTAGAATATCAATATAGCATTTGGAGTTTGCAGCAGTTAAATATCTCCACATCCGCCGTTTTAAGGTTCTATTAAACCGTTCGACGATGCATGCTTTTAAATCGGTGGCTGTTGCAAAATGATGTATCTTGTACTTTTTTGTCATGCTTCAAAAATGTTTCTTTTAAAACCCCGTCTTTTAAATGTTTTTTTTTTTTACCACAAACAAAGACCCTGCATTTGAAGGAGTGTAATACACTTTTTTCATTTCTTCTGACATATCGACACTTTAGCCTCCACAAAAGAATAACTCAGATGGTCTTAAATGTAATGGTATTTATTTCAGTAAAAGAACACAAACGTTATCATACATCATCGAGGGAGTGTAGAAATTTAATACACATCAGTGTTTTTCACAACCATATATGTGATAAATATATGGATTATTTCACAGACAACAGTCTGCTCATTTCTCGACAGAAGGATTACACATAAATCATGCGCGTATAACATATAAAAAATGTCTACAATTCTAACACATCTGCCACATTGTCACAAGATCTAGTATTTTTGTCATAGAAGCCCAAATCGGATGGCATGCATTAATACACATATGCAATAAGTCAGACCAATCGCACACTGTACCTCACACAAGACACATCTGCTTCACAAGATTTGTTAAACGTCTCGGTTCAACATCGCATCCATTTACAGCGACAGGTACATCAGCACAGTCTGTAAGGCATTTGTACATCATGCTGGACATCTTGCACCTAATATGGCGCTTAAGCAGACTCTTTGCTAATCCTGTAGCACTACACGCATTTCCCATCTCAAACAACTGGTGCGATCCCCTTCCAGCTGTCCACGGCGTCATAGACGATGTGCTCGCTGCTGACATCCAAAAGTTTCTCTCTCACTTCGTGAAGCCTTTGCATGATGTACACTGCGTTGCGCAGCTCGTGCAGAAGGGCATCCACCAATCCTTGAACTCTCTGGGGGTTAATCCTCAAACCACACCAACTCAATAATTGAGCGATGAAATGTTTAAGTCCGGGTTTGACCAGATCACGCGATAGTTCCTCAAAGTATTTGTCAAAGAAATATGTGTCAGGTTCGAACAGAAACGCTTGTCAAATCTGACTTGGGTGATTCACTTCGCACCTAAAACAGAGCTCTTTCAGCTTTTTGTTGATAAGATGTTCCAGAAGGACCACAACTGTCGCTTTTATAATCTTGAATGCGTCAGATCAAATACAGCCGTCTGTGTCGTCAATACCGACGTAGGCAGATGCACCAGTTAACGTACCACTGATTCCGTACAGAGTTGTGAGGAAACTTAGGCTGTGATATCCTAATTCCTTGCAGAAATTATTTAGCCAACTGTTGTCACATGTTTGTGGGAGGGATTCTATTGTTGTTGCATTCTCATCAGGCAAGGCCTGCGCTGTCTCCGGGGAGTTGCTGTAGCAGAATCTTGTGACATCTTGTATATGTGTTCACTGTAACCCCGTTTTAATCACTGCAGCATGAGGGCGGTCTTAAGAGAGGTTCTCCGGAGTTGGTAACGTCCTCCTCAGGGTTAAACATCAGCTCCTTTACAATGTCATTCTCACGAAGAATTTTTGACAAAGTAACATGTTGTATTTTTCTTGGAGTAAAAGTTAACTCCTCATGCTTTTCATCAGAGTCTCTTAAAGGTGTGATGCAGGACAGTATTCTAGGGATATTAGAAGTTCTTGGAGCAGCCATTGTATCAGATAGTTACAGACTGTCTTCTGTGTTTTAACTACAATGTCTTAAGATGATATTTAAAAGCCATTAACATCCCCAGACACCAACTCATTATCATAAACAAACTGATAGGATTACACCATGACCCCGGTCATAAAATAAGTGTCTCCCGCACAAAACTCTTGGTCAGGAAAAACACAAAGATCATAAATTAGACTACATACAAACTGTCGTCGTTCAGGAAAAAACACAAAGATCATAAATTAGGTACACATACAGAACAGACTTGTAGAGTCATAAATTAGGGGCACATAGCCTACAGAAACTGTCTGAGTGAGTGAGTGAGTGAGAGAGAGAGATGTGTCTGAAACACGTATGTATGGGCGCGGTTTAGAGAGAGAAAGAGGTGATTCTGTTTTAACATTATTAATGCTTTAACCCAGCGAATGGAAGACATCTCGCGAAAACTTATCTTCTAGTTTAAACAGTACGACTATTCTTTTAACCAACACTTTAACATTTTTACCTCATAAGGATCTTTGTTTAGAAGTCATGTAATACGTGCGATTCTTTTTAAACAGCTCTTTAAATCATTTTTTACCTCCTAAAGGTGAATGTTTAGAAGGTATGTAATACGTGTGATTCTTTTAAACAGATTCTTTTTTTTTAAAAAACGCTTTATCTCCTAAACTTTTTATTCAAATGCAAACCGGGCTCCCTAAAAACGTAATCATTTGTTTTCATTTATTTCACAAAACAAATATTCTACTCCTATATGTACACATTCAAACATCATGCTTTTTCTAACAATGTGGTTACACAAACGAAATACCCCCACACAGTAATACAAACGCATGCCCAATATTAAACATTGATATGCTTTTCCACCCCCGGCAAATTCCACCCCCACCCAAAAAACCACACTCATTAACATAAACACCTTTGTTGGGAGGGGGGCTACACACCCCTCTCCACCAATGCCCAGACACACAGGAGCCAGATTGACCCACTGATACAGTCGATAGGGTTACCCCCACCCCTGGTCATAAATTATGTGTACCTACAGAAATGGCGGCCAGAGAAGCACAAAGGGCTATAAATCAGCGCACACTACTTTGATTGACAGTTTGACAGAAAGTGTATGATGTAACTACTTACAGATTTACTTGTTCATCTATTCATTTCTTACAAAAACATATATGGACAGTATTTTATATGGACAGGACTCTTTTACGTATCTAACTTGCAAAAATTTCAATAGACGTACCCGAATCCCAACCCGAATAACTAAAACATCTACCAATTTAACAATATGCCTCGCCCCTCTTCATCCTTAATAAACTTCCCACATACAAAGAACTCCTCCACCTTCTCCCTACCATATTTACAACTTAGTTCCACTTCTCTTCATTATTGTTCTAAGTAAATCTTTTATTTTTTTTTTGCTTTCCTCTCCTGAGGACAAACGTTAATCTGTCATGGCTTAATACAAAATTCACCAAGCAAAAGTTCCACGTTTTCCCCTTTTTGAACAAACCGAGCAAAAATATTTCCCTCCACCCTCCCTCCAAATCCAACGCCCCACACCCATTTTCTTTTAACAAAGCTTTTAAAAAAATTAAAATTAAAGCACCACATTCCAAAAACTAATGCATGAAATTCTCATGACCACTATTAAAATACATAACACATCACATTCACATAATTATTTATTTTATTTAGCACGAATAGATTCTATTATGCCTTATTAAAAAATCATTATTTTCACACTCTATACTATTTTAAATTCACATTTGACCATATTTCCTTTACATCCAAATCTCCAAACACTCTGCTCTATACTTTTTCTACCGTGGCTCTTTTACCACATCCACTATTAACCAACCATACACTTTTCACACCAATATTCCTCATTTTATATTTCTTCTCGCCCTCCCTCACGTATCAGGCATGCCTTTTTCTGTTTTTTTTCCCCCACACATTTCTTTTCAATGCCATTTGCCCATTCTCAAGGAATGCTAGATTTAATTCTTTTATAAACTTTATTTACCTATTCCCTTTTAACCTTAACTTTCTCACCCTTCATGCTGTACATACTGTTCTTATTTTATTGATCACCCCTGCCCAGGTCACATCCCTGGCCTCCTTAGATTCCACCCCTAAATACACTCCCAACACTTTCATATACTTTACCTCCACCCTCAAACCTACATCAACTCTCTCTATTGTACTGATATACATTAACTCCAATTTGTCCGTTTTTATTTTCGCCCCGATGCCTTCCTGTACTTTGAAACTAACTCCATTACCCTTACCACAGTACCTCCACCCCTCAGTGTTATTGTTGTGTCATCAACATATTAGTTGATTACACATCTCCCTCCATATAACAAATCAATTCCTATTACCTATTTTGTCTCTCTAAATTAGTGTAGCCAGGGGTTCTACTGCAATAGCATATAATAATGCTGATAGAGGGCATTCCTACCTTACCGATCTCCCCACTTCAAATGTATCTGTTAACACTCTGTTTACCTTAACACAACTCCTTGTCCTTCCATAGAGTCTCATCACCCATGCCACCATTCTCTCCCCAAATCCAAACTTCTCTAAAAACCCTGTACAAAAACGTATGCTCAACCCTGTCAAAGGCCTTGTTCCAAGCTATTCCTAGCACTATTTCTCCCGTCCAATCCCGCATCATATGTTCTATCACATCCCTAATTGTCCCTGTCGTGTCAGCAATATGTCTGCCTGGTATGCTGTAACTCTGTGTTGGTGAACTTATATTTCCTGTTACTCTCTTCATTCTATTTACTAACAATTTGGCGAGTATTTTATAGTCCACATTCAATATACTAATTGGCCTGTAATTCTCTAAATCCAACTTGTTCCCCTTCTTGAACACTAAAGTTATCACTCCCTCTACCATTCTATTCTGCACAGCCCCTGTTCTTTCCATATCCTTAAAAACTTTTACTAGCACTGGTTCTACCTCCTTTTCATATACTTTGTACCACTCTATCCCTATCCCATCATTTCCAGGACTTTTCCCACTTCTCAAACCCTCTGTCGCTTCTGTCACCTACTTCTCCTCTATTTCCGTATCACACCATGTCTTGTCCTCCTCACTCAGCCCCCTTTCCACACTCTCCAGTACTTCATCCATACTTCCACTCTGGTATAACGCCCCACAGAACTCTTGTACCCTCTCAAGTATCTCCACATAGTCTTTAGTTACTTCTCCCTTCGTTGTATTTATTTAGTGTATGTATGCCTTACTCTGCATCCTTTACTCTAGTCCTATTAGTACTGTGTGCACTTTTCGCCTTCCAGTGCATACTTTGCCTTGCTCCTCAGGATCACTTCCCTACATTTCTCCTGCTCATACCTCTCTAGTTCCATTTTCACATCCGTATATTTCTCCATACTATATCCCTCTTCATCTTCCCTCAATCTTTCCCTTAATCTCCTCTCCTTCTTCATCAACTTTTTCCCCTTGCCTTACAGTACCTAATGTTAATTCATTTTATTTTATTCTTTATTTCCTCCCATCTCACTCCTATACTAACGTCAAAACTACCTTTCTCCATATACTCTCTCTCCAAATCTAATAGCACATATGGTAGCACTTACTATGACACCCATGCTTATAATGAATAATAGCACCATATATAATTATTTATAAGCAAGTATCAGTGCTCTATAAACACATTTATAACGACACATAAAGACCTATACTTTGTTATAACAACAGTTATAGCTACATTTTTATTAGTGTTATAATTACTAATAAGTGATACACTTGCTTTTTCAATGCAAATGCTGATCATGCATTATACACCAATTTATAAGTATTAATTAGTCAGTCTTAAGGTTTTATTAATGTATTCATAAAAATGCAGCCTTATCTATATAATGTTATTATTATTCCAGTTATAATGAATTATTAGTAATGCAGATTTTTTTCCTAGGTTTTGTAAGTGAATTATTTTATATTGTTGTTGATAGTCGTGTTGTGCTGCCCTTTATAAATGCAGCATTGATGGCTTTAAGTAAGGTGAAAGAATAGGATGCAGTTTCCATAATGAAAATGTTAAGAAATCATGAAGAATGAATGATACACGTGTAGTGGACTTTTGCCTATATAATTAGTGGGGCAAAAGACGCCCTGGGTTCTCTTACCCTATTCAACTTCAATGTCTATGGTTGCAATTTCCCTTGTACGTGTTTCAATGTCATAAACTGTCACTAACTAGATGAATGTTTTTAAATGGTATACTTATGTGTAAGCTTGTTAACTGAGGTAATACTAAGTGTAGTCAAACACCTTTTCTAATGTGTACACTCTATTCTATAATAAATGAATATAAATCTTAATCTGACACATCAACCCTCCACACCCCGTATAGCAATAATGAATTCCCAACAACCAGGGAAAGTTTAGGTATTTGTATTAAAACACAATTCTTTGCATGTATATCAACTTAGAAATAAACTGTATTCAAAACTTTAACTCAATGTTATACCTTTTTCTGAGGTTTTTAAATCAATACCATTACCAAATCAACAGGTTACATATAACCCCATGTACATGCATAAAACAAGCAGTTTTCAGTTATACCCTTTAACCTATGGGCCCAAAACAATAGCCTACCTAAGCCGGCACACCAGAATATATATAAACCCCACGCACACCACTGTTCCTGATGCAGGCCTGAATTGTAGCTTGGGGACGTTGAGGCCTTAAAACTGTATTGGCCGCTTCGTGCGAATCGCGCAACAAAACCAAACAAATTCACTCACGAGGTTGATAGAGATGTCCGTGCCCAGAGAGGGTCCATGCTCCGTCACTGCAGCCCTGCTCACGCGCTCTCGGTGTGTGCAGTTGCTCACGCACCGCTGTAGTTCGCGTATCAGTTCAAACAGCAAGCTGTCTTCCACCGGTTAGTCTCGCAGTCTTGTTCCTCAGAGGCAACTCATTGCCTGTCAAAGCCAGTTAGCATAACACAGTCCCAGCTACCGAGTTGCTAACTTTTCAGTCAATACTATTAGCTAAGCTATTCCAACAAATTAGTTTTGAAAATGTCTCTATGTGATACTGACTTCATCTGCTTGCAAAGTAGTGAATAGGTTATCGGTCTGACAACCATTAAGTGTTACTTAAGCACGAAAAGTATCATTAATCACTTTACAGTTCTCCAGTGTGATCTTCTCCGTGTCTCGCATGCAGCCGAAAAAAACGTGACTTTTTTTTCTTACGCAGGATTTGCCTACTCCCCTGACCTCTCATCTTTCCCACTGATTGTGTAACACTTTAACCTAGAAACAACTAATTTTATATCTTTCATATTTTCTATCATTTTCGTAGAACAAAGTAGCAATCTTTTCCACATGCATTTGTATATGCAATTATTTAACATGGAAATACAGAATTCCAAAAATACAGTGTCTGTGTATTTAAATTTGTACAAACAAAAGGAAACTTAACCATGTATTTTCTACAGGATTACACTTCCATGCAGCTAACACGTGCACAGTAAAATCCCTTGTGTTGAATTAACACCCAGAGTGTTCATTTGTGTCCAATGGACTTATATAAACACTGTAGCGTGTAAATTCAACACTCTGGGTATTAAATCAACACTGCGGATTTTGCTGTGTGGGGGCAGGTTCTTCTCTAACTTCAGCTAATTAGCTAGCTAATTTTATCTGTTCTCTTCTTCAAAAAACTGTTAACATAACTGACGTCACATAATTGACATGGGCAAACTTTGCAAACTCAACGAGATTTCCATTTAGTTCACTTATAGACCAGTAATCAGAAACCGTATGAAAGTAGAAGAAACAGTCGCTAGCTAACGTTAGCTTGCCAGACACTTAATTAGCAGTTAATTAGCAGTTAGCTAACGTTAACATTAGGTAATGTTAGTTTGTCGGCTCTAGCTTTACTGTTGCTCTTCCTTGCAGTGACTATAAACATCATACCAAAGTATAAATACGTATTTTCATCTGTATATAACAATAGCATGCACTGGGTCATCTAATATACTGTTATTTACCGACACAATGCGAAACGTCTTCTTCCACAAAATATCCTTCCTTCCACCTGCTGCGCATTCCACTAGAGTTAAGGGAGGGGTCCATTAACCAAACTCCTGCCAGAAAGACGGACGAATCAGCGACCAGTCTGATCTAGGTCGGTCAGTCCTAATGGTGCGGTCCACCATAGCAGTGACACTATCAGAGTTGATTTCTAGAAAACAGTTATAACACTCCATTTTGACACCAACTCTTTCGTGGTACAGTGTGAAAACTAACAGTTTAGACAACATACAGAGTTAGATCAACTCCAAGTAAAGCTAGATTGACTCTCTGTTCATCAACACCAAAAATTTAACTCCGCTCAATTTGCTGTGTATGTATAATCAATATTTAGAAGCGTAATCTAATAATCAATATTAGTTAACAAACATCATCTATATGTATAATCAATATTTAGAAGTGTAATCTAATCAATATTAGTTAACAAACATCATCTATATGTATAATCAATATTTAGAAGCGTAATCTAATAATCAATATTAGTTAACAAACATCATCTATATGTATAATAAATATTTAGAAGCGTAATCTAATAATCAATATTAGTTAACAAACATCATCTATATGTATAATCAATATTTAGAAACATTATCTAAAAGCACAGAAGAGTTTTTAATCAAGTTCTATTGTAAGTGTGTAGTGAGCTAGAAGACTTCTTACTGAACATTGTCATGTATCAGGAAACTCTGGACTCCCGTTCCCATCAGCCACTGCACTACATGTCACATGACCACCTGCACCTGATTCACATTTCTGTTAATGAGCACGCTTGTATATATAGCCATTGTGTTGTGGATAAAAAATGTCATAAAATAAACATAAGGGAGACCTAGCATCCAGCAAAGGGGAGAAGAAGAAAAGACGGGCACCTAGACACATAGAAGCGGGATTAGGCGGACATTGACAAATTGGAATTACACTTTACAAAACCTATGGTTTCAATTCTATGTGTAAGTGAAATAGCCCTTTTCTGGAACATAAGAGTAAGGTAAATGAGCTCTTTTTTAACCCTATTGGTAGTGAGATCATAGTCTTCTTGAAACATATGGGTTATTTAGTGTGTAAATACAGTATAAATACTGGAGCTTAAGCTCAGGGTATTGGGATCACTTCTGAGAATTCTCATCGGTGTGGATCTCGTGTGGTGGAATGGAACAATAAAGCTGGACCCTTGCTTCTTCTCACTCACGGCTGGTGTATTTTTTCTATCTCCAACTGGGCTCAGAGGTAGATGTGAGTATTGGCTTCTAAGTTGAATTTTAAATGTTTTTGGGTAATAGGCTAAATTAGAGCCAACATTTGACACCCCAGATGGGACTGGGCTAAGATCTATATGTCTGGAATCTCTCCCGTGGGACTTCGCTCTCTAAGCAACAGACAGGCCGTATAGGAAAAGGCATTGCAGACGCCTGTTATTTCAAAGCTCTGTTTTAGTGGTCTGTTGCTACGACTGAGAAGCCCCGGGGTGGGAAGAAAGACTAAGTGGGTCTCCAAAAGAACCTTGAGTGAGTGAGAAGAGGTAAGAGAAGTGTAGATTGTAGAAGCTTGTACTTTTTGTAATTGTAATAAGGAAATGGTATATGTGTTGTGTGAGTGAAAGTCCTGCAATACCGCTGGAGGAAGGGAAAAAAGGTAGAAAAAAGGTAGAAAAAAGAGAAGAGAAATAGAGAAATACTCCAGGGCTGGGATAGAAAGCAGGTGGAAAATGAGGCCTCAGACCCCAGATACCGGTTACTAGACTAGACTAGCAGATTAGTGGCGGCTGCATTGGTGGGGACCCCTAATACCGCTGGAAAAAGATTAGATAAAAGATAGATAGATTAGATTCCAGGGCTGGATAGAGAGGGGAATAAATCCTGGGCCCAGGTCCGGGTCGTGCAATACAGCATGCCCGGTCTATGAATGGAATGTGTACTAACAAATGTGTGTGCTTATAATATATGTGCTTATAATATGAGTGCGGTGTGAGAGCGTGTAAGTTTTGGAGACAGGGAAAATGTATTTATTAGTGCTCTGAACATGAGCTCCATACCTAAAGTATTGGATAAGTTGGATAAGATTTAGAGAAAAGAATTTTTTTTTGGAGAAAGTTGTATTTAATTTGTATGACTGTAAGCTTCATGCATACGGAGCTGGTATGGAGGTGCTTTATACTTTGAAAACTTCATGTAGTAACATAAATAAGTGTAATAATGTGGAATACAATGTGTGTATGGGAGCTTGCCGGCGTTGTTGATAGAAAGGAGGGGTGTATGTGTGTGTTCCTGTCTGTTCTTATCTGTGCGTCTGTGTGGAAGTAGGGAGGAAGGGGAAAAAAAAAAGAGGAAAAATAAATAAAATAATGCAAGGGAATGAGAATAATAAAATGAGAATAATAATATACTGTTTTTTGCGAAAGCTGCCACAAGGCCTGCACGGATGAGGTCCCCAACTCAGGACGGGGAAAGCAGCCGGCTGCGGCATCCACAGGGACACAATGGAGCCCGCGTGAAAGAGATACAAAACGATGCAGGAGTAAGTGAAATTTTGACCTGGTTAAAACGGGGGGCTCAAAATGACGGTACGGGGATATGGCGCAGTGTAGAAGGGTTGTGTATAGCCCCAGTCAGCCTCCTCCCACGCTTGATCAAAGAAGCCCATGGCGTGGATCATGTCAATAAGGCCGAAATGATCCGGAAAATCTGTCAGGAGTGGTGGTCCCCTCAGCTGGCCTCACAGGTGGACCAAGTGTTGAACGCATGTGCTGTGTGCATCACCCACAACGTGCGAAAGAACCTTACCACCTCCTTAGGACATATTCCCCCGCCGACGGGACCGTTTCGGCATCTAATGATGAGTCATATAGACATGGGAGCGGACTTCCAGGTAGATGGGAAACGCTACTTCTGGTAATAGTGGACCGCATCAGCCGGTGGGTGGAGGCGACTGCTACTTCTGTGGAGGATGTGGAGTCCGCCGCTAAATTTTTATGTTGTGAGGTCATACCTCGATTCGGTATCCCTGATTTTTTGAGTTCAGACAATGGCTTCCACTTCGTAAATAACGTCCTCAAGAATGTTGCATCGGCCTTGAAGATTGATCATAAGCTAGGATGTGTATATCATCCTGAGTCCCAAAGCACGATGGATCAAGGGTACCGCACCCTAACTAATAAATTGGCAAAAATATGCGATGACTCACACCTAAACTGGGTCCAAGCCTTACCACTGGCATTGATGAAGATACGATCACAGACCAATCGTATGACGCACTTGACTCCTCATGAAATGCTCACTGGGCGCCCAATGCCTATGGCATACACCGAAGGTCCATACACAGAGCCGTCTGTGGCCCAATTGGAGGGCGAAATGCAGGATTATATGCAAATCCTCACTCAAATCCACAGATAGTTATATTCACAGGTTAGAAAAGCAATCCATGGTGGGGACGGGGTACGGGAGGATGTACGTTTAGTGGCACCCGGGGATAGAGTACACATTTGTAATTTTAAGAGGAAGAGCCCCCTCGGGGCACGTCGGGAAGGACCCTTCACTGTGGTCGCTGCAACAGCCTCGGCTGTGAGAGTTGAAGGGAGAGATCATTGGTATCACTTGAACCAGTGCGTCCGTGCCGGAGCAGGTACGGGACGGCGAGGACCAACAACCCCAGGCCCTGCCACTACAGGGCAGCCCATGGAGACGGAGGTGTTAACCGACAGGGACAGCGACTCGGATACATCATTTATGGGTCCAGCCTACGGCACTCGAGCCCAGGCTAAGCAACAGGCTATGGAAGTGCTGGATAGACCGGCCCAGTCGGATGCCGGTAGCCCAACCAGCTCTTCGCTCCTCTCCTCTCCATACGATGATATTGACCCTGTTACCTCGCCCCGAGCTGAAGCGGGAGTCGTAGCTGCCGTCCTGCTAGTAACCCCACCAGAGGAGGAATTGTTATCAACACTCGCCACTCTCTGGCAATCTGATAACCTTGACGACCCCGCCATGCCTATGAGCACTATTGATTTGGATATGCTGCAGGCCCTTGAGGTACAGTTAAGCATACCTCCTGAGCTCCGGTCTCCTCAGGGATCTTTACACACTCCCCTACCATCGGGTCGAGAGAACACTGGTTCAGCAGAGTAGCTAGGGTTAGCGTGCCTTATATCACAGGGCTAAGAGTGTTCTTGTTCTGACCAGATGGTGATGTTCAGAAGGACATACCTTCATTGTATAATTTACTGATCATACCCCTGACTGCATACAGTCCTATATATAGATTATGACTGGTCAACAGCTTGCGTGCTCCATAGCCTTCCTTTAACTGTAGTTGAAATTCGGTATGATTCCCTGGCTCAATATATATATATATATATATATATATATATATATATATATATATATATATATATATATATATATATATATATATATATACGTAAATATATTCCTGTAAAACTTAAAATCAATCCGTATGTCTTGATGTTGTCAGTTCGGAGAGAACTTTAATAATAGTTTGTGGTGTGCATTGTGCCACATAGTTTCTTCTGCACAGGCATCTTTTCCTGACTAATGATAAAATTGACATGTGAACCTGTTCGTTTCGAGTGATATTACTAAAAAACCCTGAAAAGTAAAACCAACCCGAGGTAATAGTCTCTGGCTGATCACAGTGTGGTCCGTATCAGGCTAGGTCACACCCTCCCTGTTGAGATAATGTTGAGCCTAAACAGTTGGTTTTAGAGAGCAGTCTACCTTCATGAACTGACTCGCTAACAAGAGCTGGAATAACCATAATTAATTTGTGTATCGATGATTCCTATACAGGTACGTATCTATACAATATCTTAAGCAGTGTAAATGCGAATTCTTCTGGCGTGTGGTATTCATGTTGTATAATGCTGAATAATTTCTGCATGTTTTCTCTTTAAATGCTGGATATGTCCAATGATAAGTAATTAGTAAGATCAGATGGCAGTAGCAGTCTGCACATTTTAAACTCTCTGTAAAGTGTTGTACGCCTGTTACAGATATGATATCTGAGTCCGTAGCATTAGAATAAACTGATGATTACTTAATGTGGAATTCGGGTTTTGCAGGGAGTACGAGTATCTGGATTAGACAGCCTTGCATAATGGTTCCTTTTGCCGACATGTTGTGCTGATATGAGTTTGGCAGTTAGTTTAATTACCGTCCCTTTACAACAGTGTAGTTTGAAGTGATTTGTTTTTTCCTGAACCGTAGATTGGTGAATAGAATAGAGTAGTTATGCAAATATATATGTGTGGGTGTGTATATGTATGTGTATGTGTGTGTGTGTATATATATACATATGTGCTATACGGTGTGCTATGGATATGTCATACAAAGTATACGAGTTACAATATTTAAATGATACAAAGCAGTGGTCACAAACTCGAGGAAGGGAGGATATACTGCACAACCTGTGAAGTGAATTGAATTGATAATACGTTATACAGCAGCTGAGAACTGATAAAAACCGAGAGCTGAGAACTGGATGCAGGTGTGTGTGATCTGGGAATTGCAGTCCATGGCAGCCAGCCATGTTTGTGGACCGCAGTGCAGGATGGGAAATGTGGTTTGTGACATGAGTAGATTTAACACTACCGTAATATGGTCAAAAACAGTTTAAATGAAATGGATACATTTATAGGACGAATCTTATGCCTTTCACAAGTGGGCGTTCAGCCAAGGTAACAACTTGGTGGTAAATTGAAACAAAGCTCACAGATGATAAATTTTATTTTAGACTAAGTTAAATACATATTCACATTCCTCCAAAGTGAGCAACATTTAAATGTCATGTATGAAGGATCTGAGTGATATTTTGAGTGTGGTACAGTTATAAGTTAATAAGAAACAAAATGCATGTACATGCATGTATACCTTTTAGACTAAACACTAGTGCTGTACACATAAATCCAAATTCACTAGGTTGTTTTGAATGAAAATTAGTGGGATAAAAGTGGCTAGAGGACTGTAAATGCATATCTAGATCTCAACCTCATTAACTCTATTTTAGTTCTATCTTATTGGGATTATCACTCCCACTTAATATCCCACAGATGGGATATTAATATGTTCGGTTAGTGTACATCACAAATTTTTAGACTAAAGGAATTTTGTTTTCCTTTCTCAATATCTTTCTGGTGAATGAAAATCAGGAAGGGATAAGAATGTATAATTGCCAATTGGGATTGTATTGTTGAAGTAAACAGACTAGAACTATTTTACAGATTAACTAAACATGAGAGTGGAATTTATGAGAGGTGTTATTCGTGTGATTAGAACAGTAGAGGTAGGTTACTTTAGTAATTTTTAAATGATTTGATAGACCAACATTATTTAATCTCTGCAGCAATATTTCCTGATTCACTGTGTTGAGAGCCTCTTCTAAATCAACAGACAGGGAAGTCTTAAGACTTTCAAAACAACAGTTGTGCTGATATGTTTATATGACCTTAGACTTCTTGCAGACTGATAACATGTGAACGGTTCACTGAAAAAGCTTTCTACAAGGGACATAGGCGAGGAGGCCTTGTTATTGGATTGTAATGATCTAATATAGTTGGATGTCCCTGATTTAATGTAATAAATAAAATACAATAAATAAATAAATAAAAAAGAAAGCTGATTTCCAAATTTCTGGTATAACCCCGTTGTCAAATAAAGATTAAAATGATAAGTTAAAAGAGATGAAATAATATCAACTGCTAAGTTTAGAAATACAGACTCCCCACAATCAGGGCCTTGTGATGTGTTTATATCGAACTTGAGTGATCTGTAAATATCAGAAGTCTTAACACGTTAAAAACTGAACTCCTCATTTTGAATTGTTTTTAATTGCTTCCTGCTTTATTAAAATCAGGGTATAGTAAATCACGATAAATATTCACCGTTTTAAGGCCTAGATCTGATGCATAAATTGAACATTTAATGATGGGTTGTGCAGTTGTGTGTTCCCAGTCGTCTGTCTCCAGTTTCCAGTACTATTGTCCTGTAAACAATATCTTCGATCCTCAGAAAAAGGATGAAAGGACATGCCCACTTAGTCTAGCATTATTACAGCAAGCTGTGATAAGAAATGCGATAAGTTTTGCGATACAACCAACCCACCCAGTAACCATTATTTATAGTATGATGTATACAGAATACATATATATAGATATAGATGTATATATATATATATATATATATATATATATATATATATATATATATATATATATAAAGATGTCCCAATTGTAACCTGTAACTGTAATTCCACTCCACATGATATTATTATTGATCAGCGCTTTTTCCAAGTGACTGCATGTGAGAGCTCAAGGCCGTTACTCCCCTTAACAATTCCTAGCTCAGTAGTACACCTGGAAGCGTCTCCTTCGGGGGCTGTGGGCTCCCCTGCGGTGTACTCCTCTGTGGTCATAGACTCCCTTGCACGCTCCCAAGGCCGTCAGGAAATGATTGGAGTCATCCACCGCCCCATAAAAGCACAACAAATGTTCCTGGACGTTATCAAGTATGGTCTGCAGTAGATCACTGATTGCTCACTAAAGGACAACATCCTGAGATCCGGGTGTTCTTTGGACAAGCCTGACATTGAATGGACTTATGCTTTGCACCTGTACTATGGCTGGCAAACTACAACAAAGACTGTGTCTTACATGTGACTGAAAAGGAAGGGTGCTGCTGGGGGGGGGTCCCGGCTCAGGAGAGTGGGGCACTTACAGGGCTGTAGTTTATGTATTGAAAACATTGGATTTGGTGGCACAAGGATTGCCAGGCTGGAGAGGCTCTCTTAGTGCGGATCATTGGGAAAATTGCTCTCTCACACATCGATCTTACGTTCATCACACCAGGTCATTTCTATTTTGAAAGAACAGGATATGGGGATATGGGGTTAATCTATGTGCCACCCGAACTAAAATTCTTAAACCTGTTAGTGTGCCTAACACACCAACTGTAGTGTTGTAGTGCCTAATTAATTCTGTGGAGCCAGTCACTGAGAGCACTCACGATTGTCTAGCCAAAATTCACATTTTCTCGAGCTTAAAAGTTTCGGATCGGAAATTTCATAAACATTATGAACACCCTGATCTGCCCAATGGGCTGAATTGAAATCTATCACTAAAGAGTGCAACCAGGTTAAGGGTAGAATTGTTAATATATATAAATATACAGATAAATTCTGATGTTTAGGCCCATGGATTGTGTCGTCTGTTTGGAGTTGTTTGAATGCAACGAGGTTCTAGGAAAAAAATTGGAACGCCACTTATCGGACAAATAGATTAATTGAATTCGGACTGCACTTCTTGCTGTATGTATTATAGATGCCCATGATCTTAGCCAGTGTGCGAGGGGGAAGGTAGAGGAATGATCTCTGTACTTGCAGGTAACGGTGGAGGATAATCTAAGTGTGATATTTGTACTCAAAAATTTCTTCCTTGACCAGGGATAGGTCCCAGATCTGACATACCATCTCAAGTTGACGTAATTTGTGCTGATACTAAACGTAGTTCGATAGATGCTCTACCTCTTGCACTAATGACCTATCACATGCAGGCTAACAGCCATATGTATCTAACACCGCATGAAATGCTTACGGGTCGACCCATGTCTGTGTCTGTTCCTTGTGATGGACTGCCGCTGGAGTAATTGCAGATGAATCAAAAACATATATGAGACCACTAACTATTATGTATGGAGCTATATATTCACAGGAATAGAGCTGAGTGCAGTGTTATGTGTGAGGCGTCACCACCTCAACGGGGGGAGGTGTTCACCCGGAGGTAGGAGACCCGGAGGTGTTCACGCGGAGGTAGGAGACCCGGAGGTGTTCACCCGGAGGTGGGAGACCCGGAGCAGCGAGAGAATGCTGACTACGAGAATGCTGACTACAGGGCAGCAGCGGACTAGAACATGCAACCCCTGGAGGATGCTCAATCCTCCAATGACGAGATGGTGGGGAACACGTGAAGGTCCGGTACGAAGCTGCTGTGTATGAAGCTGCCGTCAACGGGGGGTCTGCTCAGTCAGTGGCAGACAGGATGAGAAGATGTGAAGATCCATACCCTGGGTGTACGTGCTAGCCTAACCTCTCCCCAAAGGGTGGCTCTCTACAGTACGTAAAGTGCTTGAGCTGAAGACAACCAGCATACAGAGAGATACTGCATACAACAGACTGTCAAGTATTGCTATAAAATGTTTGTGATATGACGCACTCAGGCATGAGAAAAGTGTAATGGTGCTGTCGAGCACATAGTGCTGACAGGGTGGGAACCTCGTAGGAGGTTTTTTCGCCCACCCCTGACTGCGAAAGACTGGGGTTTGGTTTTTGAGGGGAAGCAAGAATCTGCAGGTCCCGACAAATACAAAACTGTGGGCTGACAGGCCTAGTTGAGAAAGATAGGGACGTGTAGATCAAGTAGTTAGTTACTGTAGTGGCCACTAATACGTACGGCAGTAGTAGTAGTAATGAATGATTAGGGGAACTCAGTTAATCACACTTATAATCAATGTAGGCAAACAAACGTATAATCAAGGTAGTTAGATTTGAAATGAGATATATATACATAGTTGAAAGGAGAAGTAGGTTAAGGGTTAAGGCTAAGTACATCTACACATGTCCGGCGCAAAGTGGATGTAGGGGGGTCCTAAGGCCCATTCTCCAGCTGCCAATCTACTATGAGACCCCGGGGCGCACAACACTAGCACGTCTCCCACCAGGTCTACAAAACCTCCTCAGCTCCTATTCAGATCAGTGTTGCATAGAAGTTGCTTAGGCAGCGCACTGGAAAGCATGAGGGCAAGGTGCGCGAGCACCTGCTCTTTGAATGTTGACAACCATGACATTGTTTACTGTGGACACGTGCATTTGTTATGTTTCTGTTCTGTCTCCTCCCTGTTCTGTCATTGGCTGTTCGAGCACGTGTCTAGATTGGTGTCAGCCGTCAGCACTTAATCGATAAAATGGATAATAATTGATGATGAAAATCGTTGTAATGAATCTCATTATGGATTAGTTGGTCTGCGTGTGGCATGGGGGAGATTTACTCATTACGTTACTCCTATTCAGAAAACACACTTCAGAGAGTAAATACTAAAGTTGTGTCCCAAATGAAGTACTGTACACTTACACTCTGCACTACCGTCTAGTGTGTGGATTTTTGAAAGGTAATATCATCTCAAATATAACACTATATTTTAAAATATTTTTACAAATATTTTTACTGAACTAAATCCAGTGACTGTCCTAAAAATCTGGGGACCTTATGCAAAACTTTGTGAAGGGGCCCCTGTCACTGTGCTCATAAAACACCATATGACCCCCACCCTTTGATCTGTGTTTTTTTTTATATATATATATATATATATATATATATATATATATATTTATATATATACACACACACACACCTTTTTTTTTGTTCTTATTATAAAGAAAGTGTTTGTGGGAAACATCACATGATATAAAATCCACACACAAAACAAAATGTGATGGTGCCTCCCAGTGGCCGTTTGTGTTCTAATTGAGCACAGACCTCCGGGGCCAAGAGTCAAACCGGTCCACTGAGTTTTGTTACGATCGACCACTCTAAACCTCGTCTAATCGCTGATTACATTAATTTACTATGGAGATGCATGGTTTTGTAAAAACCTTTACAACTGTTCTAGTGTAACCTATAGGACAATCTTCATGAATCTCGGCAGACTCAGTAAGAATCATATGCTGCATGTGCTTACCAATGTTCTTTAAGTTCTGAGGTTTCATAGTGGAATTATAGGCTTTTGGGTACATTTGGTCATGCCCAGATTTTTGAATGACCCTGATATAGACATCATAATATAAAAGTAGAGATGCACCGATGTATCGGCCGATAAAGGCAATTGTTCACGCTATCGGCCAATGGTTTAAAATAGGGCTGCAACTAACGATTTTCATAATCGATTAGTTGGCCAATTATTTTTCCAATTAATCGGATGGGGGTGAACTTTCAGGTTAGTAAAAAACTAATGTGTTCCATTTGAGATGATATTACCTTTCTAAAATTCATACACTAGACCAGTGGTTCTCACCCTTTTGTGAGCTCTGGACCCTAGCACATTTCAAACAATCTACAAGGACCCCCTCACTCCACAACAATTATAGACTACAGACTAAACAGTCATTTCTATATATGATGCTTTATTTTATTTATATTTAACATTAGTAATGTTAACATTAAATTTGAATAAATACATTTCAAGATTTAATTTTTTTACATTTTATTGTTTATTTAATTTATTTAATTTGGCTCTCTGAATTATCCTTTGTTTATTTTATCCATCAATGCAACACTTGTCTTCCACTCATAGGTTTTTGAAAATGATCATTTCATTTGTAAATAAATTTAAAATAAATCCATCTGTGAACGAACATCAGCTCAGCTAACATGATATTTGCGAATAACCAAATTGATTAATTTTAAAACATCTCGCTTGAATATGTTTTGATACATTTAACAAAAAATATTTTATATTACTTAAACATTATTAAAACTTTGGGCCCTCTACAATTACACAACTGACCACTAGGGGTCACTAGACGCACTAGATGGAAGTGTAAGTGTATAGTACGTTATTTGGGACACAATTTTAGTATTTACTCTCCGAAGCGTGATTTTTGGAACATAAGTAACGTAATGAGTAAAGGCACAGACCAACTAATCCATTTATGAGATTCGCTGACAATGATTTTCATAATAGATTATTATCCATTAGTTGTTGCAGCTCTAGTTTAAAAACATCCGATGATCAGGGATGATTATATCCTGTCAATAAAAAGAAGGTGGGAAAACGCATCGGTTCTGTAAAGATGTCGGTATTGTGTGGCATTAAGACAACTGCAGTTTGTAAGCTCTGTAATTCTGCACTGCTAAAATTTTACACCAGAAGTAGCAGCAGTGAATCGTTCTGGCATCGACTCTAACTCCCTAGTTCTAGTTCAAAAAGTACGTTATTTTAAATCATATAAAATATTTAATGAATGATTTGATTGACAGCAGTGGTCCTGGAAACAAAGTTGTGTAAAACGAGGAGACCTAACATATGATACAAAGAATGGGTACATCTGAAACATCGGATAATATACAACCATTTACACACCATTTATACAGCCGCTTTCATGTGTTTTATGCCACCAAGTAGAGCCCTGCGCGGGACTGTTTTCTTAATCCCGCTCCTGCATTTCTGACCATTACCGCCCGCACCCTCAACGCGTGTGTTGCGCCCCCGCCCGCACCCGCAAACATTCCGTCACAGCTTGTAGATATTATGAAAAATTTACACAAACGTTAGGGCTATGCTACACATTCAGAATAACAGACATAAAACATTGCTTTTAATTAAACTGACCATAAATAAAAAGCACAAGTAAAGCACCACACAGGATAAACACATTGGACCAATTTTTATTATTTTTATTAGCCTTATAAAACTCCTAAATTTTAAAACATCACAACTAGCAGAGCCTAAAAACATATTTAAACGTATGCGTAACACACACACAGCTAACAATAATAGTTCAACTCTGGTAACCCAACCAGGCACAATATTTAATTGCTTATAAAATAAATAAATATTAAACAAATTAAATAAATAGGAAAGAAAGATCTCAGATATCAGGTGTTTATGTAGCTAATTAACATGTAGCAAAAATAAAATAAATAAATAAATAAATAAAACATAAAACGTAGGCTACTTAATGAATGAAGGAAATTATGAATGACTTGGCCTAACCTACTCTAGATTGCTATGGAGGAAGAGAATGTTGCTGATGGACTGCGGTCCCAGACTTGTGCATCTCTCTTCCAACATCCGTTCACACACACTAAATATCCTCTCTGACTGTGCACTAGATGCAGGGATACTCTAAATGTAACCGCAGGAAAGCGCTCTCTGTTTAACTTCCACCATTCAAGCACACTGTCTGGATCTGGGTTGTCCGAGAGTCAGGTGCTGAGGTATTGCCTTATTCCAGAGGTGCCAGATTTGTGCCTGTTGTAAAGGTAAAACCGCCCACTCCCACGAGATTTGCGTTGGGTCTCACGGGACCCATGGGATCTCAATGCAGTCCTCTACCACAAAGTTTCGCCACCAAGTGGCCAAACTCCGCAATTTATGATGCGTGCCTTCAGGCGGAGACTATACATAAGTATACCAAGGTTGGTGAAAATTTCTCAGCAGTTATAGTCCTTTAAGTAAAGGAGGCCATGCCTACTATCTGTGTTTTCATGTATAGTAGCTACCTCAAGTCAAAAGCTCAACCTTTTTTTTGATAACATTTTATACAAAGACACCATAATTTGTTTGGCACTGGTTTGGTCTCGATGGGACGAAAAACCTAGGACTAATTTGCAAAAGTAGGTTTTACAGAAAATCCAAGATGGCAGAAAATTTGTATAGGAGGAAATGAAATCTAAATGTAAGACATTTGAGTCTGTGACAAACGGTTCAAAAGATATTACCATTTTTCTAAACATGCTCACTATAGCGCCACCATCTGGCAGATCAGGCCGGAATGTTGTGACGCTGTAGTACTCTGGGGTTGTACCTTCCTTCAAAGCTTCAGCTCTCTAGGACATATGGTGTGGTCTGCACGATCAGTTTTATATATTTTTTAATAATAATAACAACAACAACAACAACAACAACAACAATAATAATAATAATAATAATAATAATAATAATAATAATAATAATAATAATAATAATAATAATAACCCTTACAATTACGAGAGGGTTTCAGTCCTTCAGGCTTGAACCCCTAAAAAAGACAAATGGAACGGAAGTATATTGTAAAGTTTTCATCTCTACATGGTGAAAAAGAAGGAAACATACCAGGATTTTTATTCTAGTCCATATCTAGCTCTAATCAAAGCCTACATCTAACTAAACTAAAGTAAATTCATAAGGCTTTAGAATGTTTATCAAGTCCGTGAAAAATAAAGCCTTCCATTTAGGGCTGCACGATTATGGCCAAAACGCTAATCCCGATTATTTTGATCAATATTGAGGTCTCGATTATTTATCACTGGACTTGTTTGAGCGAAGTCTGTTGAGTAAAGCTTTCCCCACACTGTTCACAGTAATATGGCTTCTCTCCAGTGTGAACGCGCTGGTGTAGTATGAGATTCCTCAGGGTACCTAAACTCTTCTCACATTGATCACAGTGATACGGCTTCTCTCCAATGTGAACGCACTGGTGTAGTTTGAGATTACTCTAGGTAACAAAACTCTTCCCACACTGTTCACAGTAATATGGTTTCTCTCTAGCATGAATGTGCTCGTGTTGGAGAATATACTTGCGAATAAAACTCTTCCCACACTGCGAACAATAATGCAGCTTCTTTCCTATGTAAGGGAAAAAAACAAAATACAAAAATATTCTGAAACAATATTTCTAAAGGCTGTCTCAGTGTGAGCGTGTTTTCTGAAGTTATATAGAGCTGCAACAACTAATTGATAAAATCTATAATAATCTATTATGAAAATCGGTGTCAAGAAATCTCATTATTGATTACTTGGTCTGCGCACGGCATGGGGTACGTTTACTTATCACCTTACTTCTGTTCCGAAAACATGCATCATACTTACACTATGCATTATATACTCTACTGTCTAGTGTATGAATTTTAGAACGGTAATATTGTCTCCAATGGAACACTAGCAATTTTTTACTAACCGGAAGAATAAGCCTTTTCCCAGTGAGTGGTGCCTGACGTCAAACGCACGAAATGCGACGCTGCTAGCTTTACCCAGAGTCAACAAAATGAATTTCTTCTGTTTACTGTTTATATCTGCGTTACCTTTTATGCTCAACATGACCTCAGTCACCATCAGACAGAGGTGTCATCGTCAAGTGACAGCAGAAAAAAGTGTGCGACCCAAGTCCTCTAAGGCAGGGGCGCATTTTATATTAAATGCCACAAAGATCAAACTTTAAAAAGCGGCAACTGTGTAGCACGCACACACGACAGTGATAAACGAGTACAAACTTATGTTTATATCCAAAATACTGCATGGTCTGTATGGGGTCGGGGAAACTGGTGTGAGTTGCTTAAAAGGTTTAGTTTAATTCAAGTTTATTGCCATTATATGGTGTATTTGCATGATACAGTTTACATTCTGTAGTTTATTATAATGGGAGTGATTGAAAATAATTCATAAATGCTTATATAAAATGTAAACTAACATACATAAAATAGGACAAACAGTTGTGTTATAATAAAGTTTTAGTCTGAAGTTTTTTTTTTATTTCTAACACTCAGTTTGTGGATTTTATTTTAAATAAATGAACAAAATGGTACTGAAAGTTTGTCGTTCCCCCCATAGAACAAGCTAGCACCCTGGTATAACGATCACACACACACCTTAAAACAGACCACTCGTCAAGTAGAACGTAAATGGTGTCAAACCAAATTGGTAATATTTAAACAGCATGGAAGCAGAGTCTCCGGAACTATAGAAAATCTCTTAGTGCTGCTACATCAGTCTCTCTCTCTCCACTGTAATTCTTATTTAATACTGTAGCAAAATTAACTAGGAATAAAACCACCAAAGAAACATGGACACAATCATTATATAGCAGCGACAATTTCGCAAATTTTTTCACTGGCAAAATTTTAAATATTAGACAAAGGATTGAGGCTATTAATTTTAAACAAGCCAGTTCTAGAGAGTTCAAGAGACGACTTACAAGCTGATGGAGTTGACAAGTGCTCATAAAAAGTCTTTATAGAGTGATATAATATTTTTTAATAAGGGGACATAATCTAATGTTGTTGGTAGTGTAAAAGAAAGGGAAGAGAGAAATTAAAGACCCAGAAAGCAGAAGGGAGATTCTAGAGAAGGAAAGACAAAGGTGGAAGAAAAGGGACAAAAAAAAGCAAGACTAATGGTTCAATTGGACTATAGGGAGCAGAGGTATCAGAGAAGTTGCTTCTTCTGTTTGTCCAGTGGGCCACCAGAGACCCAGAATGAGACGTACTGCTACAAAGAGAAGAACACTGGAAGGATTCTGGAACCCAATTATAATAAGATTACAAAATTTAATTGTTGAATTCAATTAAATACTTAAAAAAATGCTTAGTTATCTTAATTTGTTGTCTTGTCAATCAAAAAAATATTAATTTTAAAAAATATTTTAGTACTTAATCTGTTATAACAGCTGGTTATTTGTCAACTCCGACAGTTATTTATCATCACACCATCAGATGAAGGTTTTTGTTCTTTTTGAAATAAATATTTTATTCTTTTTTTCAATTTATTGTGTTAATAAAAACACTAACTGAACTATATATGATGTCTTGTTTGCCTAAGAACACTGGTTATATATGCTTAATATTAAAAAGGAGGGTAGAGAATTAAGGATTTTAGGAATTGGATTTTTCATAATAGTGTGAAAACAGAAACATAAATTTAGAGAATGTATTTTATCACTTAAGTCCTTACTGAACATTATTATTAGATAATTGAGGACTTTACATTCTTATTGGGGGATGAAATTAAAATAGCTTTTCAGTTGACAAAAATTACGTTATGAAGACAATAAAGCATTTTCATATAAACCCGTTCCCTTACATGGATCATTAGCCGAGACCTTTGTCTAGAAATATATAAATTTCAAATGAATGTAGTATTTAAAAAATATAAACAAACTTCTAAAACATATTTTGTCCTTTACCTTAAGAATCAGAGAGATAACAATATAATATAGGTGAGTCATGCAAAACAAGAGTATTTATACACATTGATAAGAAGCAGTGTGTGGACGGTTTCTACTGGTCCAGGTGTCAGACAGATTTAAACATAACACACAGCACATAGTCATAATACAAAATAACTAATGTGTCATGTTGACAGGGAAATACATAATAATATAATCAAGGATAGCAGGTGATCAGCTTATTCAAATTAGGTAATCAAATGAAAACAAGTTAATTAAATGAATACATTAATCATAGGTATTTGATAGCAGTTCATAGTATAAGAGAGTACATGTATAAGAGAATTTCCTTTCAATAGGTCAATATCAAATCTCCTCTTTATCTCCAAGATATTAGAAAAGGTTGTAGCACAGCAGCTATGCTCGTACCTACATAGGAATAACATTCATGAAATGTACGGGTTTCTTTTTGAGTCTGGTTCCTCTAAAGTTTTCTTCCTCATACCTTCTCAGGGAGTTTATCCTCAGCACTATTGGTGATACATTTAGAAATGTACATTTTATATCAAGACTTTATATATTTCTGTGAAGCTGCCTCTGACACATAATTGAACATTTTTCTGCTAGAATGAAATGAGCATCGCCAGGTTTGAGCCCTCCTGGGAAAGAATAGGATGCTCCATATAGGTGAGGGGAGAGATCTTGCACCTGGTGGAGGATGTTAAGTACCTTGCCTGTTACTTAAAAGTGAAGAAAAACAGCATGTGAGATTGAAAAACATATCAGGTGACCAGCAGAAGTGCTACAGTCACTGTGGAGGTGTTGAAGAAACAGGAGCTCATACAAAGCTCTCTTTTACAAGCAGAAATGAGTTTCCATGGCAGCACTTACACTGCATGATAGGGTAAGGAGAGTTTTAGAGAACTGTGTTTGTGCTGAAACTGTAATTGCCACTCAAATCCTACATAAAGGTGCATCTGAGAACGGGCTTACAAACACATAAATACAGCAAATACGACATGTTCATGTTGTTAATATGTTTATGTGCCTACCAGACTGATGGAATTTGAGATTCTTCTGCAGTCCTCCATCATGTTCTTCCACAGGGGTGGAGTGTTCCATAGAGCCTGACATGCCTCCATCTGAAGTGTTGATCTGCACATCCTCACAATGCTTTAAAAATAAAAGTTAGGAATGTTTGTGATCTGTGTTTATCAGAGGAACATGAAACATAATTGTGTAAGTTCACTTTTTTTGCCGCAGAGAATCAAGTTTAATGCATCTGTATTATTAATTTGATAGATCCTTTCTTTCTCCACACTTTGGGTTTTACATCACTTTGGTAGAGGTTCATATTGGTTCCAGAACATTTGTGGATCATCTCTGTATTTCTTTGCGAATTCCAATCTGGCGTTCTGATTCTTAGTGCTGATGAGTGCTTTGTATCTTGTGGTATGGACTCCATATTTCTGCTCTCGAAGTCTTCTTCTAATGGTTAATTGGGATACCTCCACCCCTGCCCTGTGGAGGTTGTTAGTGATGTCACTGACTGTTGTTTTTGGGCTTTTCTTTATAGCTCTCACAATGTTTGTCAACAGATGTTGTTGTTGTTTTCCTTGGCCAACTCATTCGGTGTTTGTGCTTACCTTGTGTGCTTTGTATACACATATTTATGGTTTCTTGTTACAATGTTTATTACTCAAAGTAAAAAGTAATTAAAGATAACTGTGTGTCCTGTTGTTAATGTAAATGTGTATTTCAGTAATATATTTAAGTGGAAGGGTTTCAGTTACCAACATTGATATTAAAACATAGATTCCATGTCTGCAAAACTGACATTTTAAACGAAAAATTGATAACTAATCAAAATTTAATCAAATCTTATCAACTCTGTAGTGTTTAGAGTGGATCTGTTTCTTTAAGTGGAATCACTCCCCTTAGCATTGACATATGATTGACATCATACTTGACAAGTAAAGCAGCAAGGAGTTTTGATGTTGGACGGCGAGTTTTAGCACGTGATTATCGAGAGAAAAAGTGGACACCTGGGCAGATAGCCACAAGAGCTGGACCACTGATGTACGAAGTGGACGTTGGAGAGCACATGTGGAGATGTCACTTTGATCAAATACTGGTTGCTCAGCCAAAGAACACCCCTGAACAGTCTGCATTCAATAAAACAGACACAGTGTGACCACCAGACTTATCACTTGATTCTGATCGTGACAGTAACAAGTGTATGACACCTGCAAGAGAAACAGTCTCCCTTGAAAACAACTCCATCGATACAGAGGCGCTACCCTGAAAGGAACAGGGCGCCACCCAAAAGACTGGATCTGTAAAGAACTGACTTGGTTTTATAGTTTTTAATAATAATAATAATAATAATAATAATAATAATAATAATAATAATAATCCTTACAATTACAATAGGGTTTCCGCCCTTCGGGATGGAACCCCTAATTATGGAACCACTATTCTTGGATGTTCACCTGGATTTTTTTTTTTTAACTTCGTAGCAAATAAACAAAATCACAGATATGACTCAAAACATTTTTTGTTTAATATCTGAAATTTCTGGCTTCATGAACCATACCTCAAACAAGTTAAATTCAATTATCTTTATTAATGGCATATTTTTTTAGGTTACCATTGTAAAAAAAATAGTTCTTGACTTTAGTAAGTTCAACTTATTTTATTCAGTTGTTCCAATTAATAGCTGATTTACTCTTACTGACTTATTTAAACGAGTTTGCTCAACATTTCATTATTTATATGGAATCACACATGTGTTCAACACAATGTATTCCCTAGCAACCAATTACATTACTGCTTACGTCACTTCTGCAAGCCGTTGTTTCCTGCACGACAAGGCTGTGCTCTTTTTCATCGGTGGACATCTTGGATGGGTCCAAGTCAGGTCATTCATTTTATTTGATATTAATCTCAGTATTAATATGTATTTGATATTAATCTCAGTATTAATATGTATTTAATATTACTCTCAATATTAATATGTATTTGATATTACTCTCAATGTCTGTTGTTAAGATTTGTTGATAATTTGCTGGTGGATGAGGTGCATTGTGATCATAGAGGCATTTGTAGGCAGTAAACTGCTTCACAGAAAACATTGCTTTACCAAAAAAACAGTTTGAGGTCATTTTTGTCACGTTTTTGAGGTAACTTATTTTTTTTAGCGAGTATTGTGTCCTTGTTTGTGTGTGTGAGATCTGTGAATAAAAAGGCTGCTTGAGTCACTTCTCAAGCCGTTAAACTTCTCTCAAAAAATATAAATATGTTTTAAAATAATACTGAAATTCTCGTCGGCGTTGGCTTACTGAGCAATGAAGAGTCGGTTCAACTGATTCAGTTCATTCATTCAAACCATCGAAGTAGGATAAGCGGCTTTGGTAATGATTCTTAAAATGAACCGATTCAGAATCCTCTTCTTGAATCGTTTGAGTCGTTCTCACTCGGTCAGGGTTGCACGTGTGGGTTGCTTGTCCTGCACATGTAATCAGCACGTGTTCACAGACCGTAAATCCCGACTCCATGGTGGACACTCGACAGAAATTTCATACTAAAGTAAGTATTTTATATTTTCTGGGTCTAAACAGAGCAGAAGTATTGCTAATGTGTTCTACAGATTCTATTGGACTGGTGAACTGTGTGGATTTGTATATTTAACTCAGTTTAATGCTGGCTCAAATTTAGCCTATTACCCAAAAACACTTAAAATTCAACATAGAAGCCAATACTCACGTCTACCTCTGAGCCCAGTTGGAGATAGAAAAAAGACAGCAGCCGTGAGTGAGAAGAAGCAAGGGTCCAGCTTTATTGGTTCCGTTCCACCACACGAGATCCACACCGATGAGAATTCTCAGAAGTGATCTGATACCCTGAGCTTAAGATCCAGTATTTATACTGTATTTACACAGTAAATAACCCATATGTTTCAAGAAGATTATGATATCAATACCAATAGGGTTAAAAAAGAGCTCATCTACCTTACTATTATGTTAAAAAAAAAGGCTATTCCACTTACCAATAGCTCAAAAACCAGGGCGTTTCAACACATAGAATCAAAACCAGGGGTTTTCCAATTACACATAGAATCAAAACCAAGGGATTTCAAATTACCCATAGAATCAAAAGTGGAGAGACAAAACAATCTAGAGTGACCTTGGTCTTACTATTATCTCGGGGGGGGGGGGGGGGGGGGGGGTTGGTCAGCTTGACTCAGCTCCCCTTATAAATGGCTCCTCATGGTTCTCTCTTAAAATTAAGGCCTTCCTTGCGAGACAAGAATCTTCACCATCTGAATTATGAGTAAGTTATATTTTTCTGTATTTCTAGTTTATAATTTATTTTCATATTTGCTATTATATATATAGTTATACTGCTTGAAAAATGGTTTACTGTACTTCCTACTTCATAATATCATTATATTACCCTTCTACTGTTCTGCATATTCTACTATTCTGTATTTTATAAAGAGTTTTTCTATTATTATAAGATATTGTAATGTCTTGTAATATCTTAATACTCCTTTTCATTATTCTTATAAAGTTATTTATGTGTGTGTGCATTATGTCTACATGCCCGTCCTTGACTGTGCGAGAGTGAGTGTGAGTGTGTGTGTGTGTGTCAGTACTCCTCAGCTCTTATACTTCTTTTTGACTTTTCGACTAGTAAACCATAGTGTAGTACTCTTAAAGTTTAAAGTGTAAATCCAATTTGTCAATATCCGCCTAAAACCGCTTCTGTATGTCTAGGTGCCCATCGTCAGTCCTTCCTCTCCCCTTTACTGGATCTGGATCTGGATCTGGACACTCATTATCAGCTTGTGCATCTCACTGCTGATATCATGGTGCTACTTAACTATCTTCGCAGCACCCCATGCAGAAATGGAAATGGAAATGCGGGGTCCTCCCCCCGATAGAGAATCTGCCCCGTGAACGTGTGTGTTGACGCCTCTACACAGCCAGAACCCCCCTCCAGCTTTCAGTCTGAGGGAGATGTCCTCTTCTCTGATCCGGGCCCCGACCATTCGTCCCTCTTCTACCCTACCAGTCCGTCCCACTCTCAGTGGTCCCCTCACTTCACCTTTGCTGATTTTCCCATGTCCCCAGGACGCACCCCATTTTCTTCCCCCTCCCGCTCTCCTCCAGACTATGAACCCACCAGTCCTGTGAATTACCAATAAAATTACATTTTACTCATACTAAGTCTCCCTCATGTTTATTTCGTCATTTTTATTCACAACATTTATATGGCCTGCTTTGTTCAGTCAGAGACAAGTAAATCTGTTCTAATGTTCATTAATTTTCCATAGATAAAACAAATGTTTGCTTACACATGAATACGTACTTTATGCCTTCAGGATGGTGGAGATTTGTCTCTTAACTATTTTAAATTTGGTTCTCTTCAACAGGTTGTGTTTGAGTTGTGCAGGCTTGTGTCACCTGACTTAAAGAAGGCATTCTTTGAAGGGCTTGATCAGCACCTCCCACGGCTCCTGCAGTTGTACAACACCGAGAGGCAGTGAAATACCCGAAATATAACATATGATGACCGGCATTGATCAAGAGGTAAGTCTAATGAACTTTAGTTTGTTCTGCTCCAGAAATGAGCCGATCTCCACCAGAACAGCGCTGATAGTTGTGTAATAGACGTGCACAGTAGAGCTGTCGTGATTAATAAATAATCTTATAAATGAATGAATGAATGCCTTTTATTGTCACTATACATATGTACAATGAAATTAAGAGCCACTCCTTTTTGTTCCGTGCAAACATGTACATTCAATACACAAGAAGAATAAACAGATAATACACAGACAAATAAACAAGATAAATAAACAAAATAAATAAACAAGATATACAAGATATGCAAGATAGATATGCAAGTTAGATATTGGGGTGGATGGGGGAGGTACTATGAAATGCACAGTTTTGAGACACTATATACAAATGCTGTGGACTCAGTACATGTGTTTGTTTATCATGGTAATAGCTTTCGGGAAGAAACTATTCCTAAATCTACTAGTCCTTGTTTTGATGCACCTGTAACGTCTCCCTGAGGGCAACAGATTGAACAGATCAAAGCCAGGGTGAGAACTGTCCTTAATGATAGTTTTTCCTCTGCTGAGGCAACGGGAAGTGTAAATATCCATCAGGGAGGGGAGAGGACAGCCAATGATCTTCTGTGCTGCTCTTACTACTCTCTGAAGCCTCTCCCTGTCTGCTGCGGTGCAGCTACCGTACCACACCGTGATACAGTATGTCAACAGGCTCTCAACGGACGAGCGGTAGAAGATCAGCAGCAGATTGGAGTCCAGATTGTACTTCCTGAGAACCCTCAGGAAGTGTAGCCGCGTTTGAGCCTTCTTGATAACCGCTGTGATGTTGTCCGTCCAGGAGATGTTTGCAGAGATAAGGACGCCAAGAAACCGGACGGTGTGGACCTTCTCCACACACTCACCATTAATGAAGAGGGGGGCCAGCTCTGTGTTGTGTCTACAATAAGTTCCTTGGTTTTCTTGGTGTTTAGAGTCAGATTGTTCTTTGAACACCAGGCTGCCAAGTTTAGGACTTCCTCTCTGTAGGCTGCCTCCTCTCCTTTTGAGATAAGTCCGACCACTGTGGTGTCGTCAGCAAACTTGATGATAAGATTATTATTGTAGACAAATTGAAAAAATGTGATTACTTGATGAACGTAGACAAGACTCTATAAATGTAAAATGTTTTGTTGAAGTTCAGATGAAACTCTGATGTACAGAATCTTCAACAGAGTTCTGCAGAAAGATTTTGAATGCCTGTCATTCACCAGAACAAATTTGCAGTTGAACAGTCTGTCTAAAAGAAAAAATCTAAACACACAATATAAAATTCCTGCAGTGTGAATCAAGCCTTTGTATTGCTTTTAGCAAACATGTCTAGTACTCTCGGTTCAATGTACACAATTTACCCCATTTAAATGCATTTTGGAAATTGTTCCACATGGCCTTAAAGTGTGAATATTCACTGTATGCCAAATAAGTAATCAAAGAATGGAATGGATTTTTTTTTTTTTCCTTCTCTAATGGACCATTAATCACAAATATAAAAGATGATGCATCAGGTACAAAGTACCCCCCCGCCCCCACAATGGATGCATGACTTTTGCTACACCATTTCCACTGTGTGTCTTACAAATCACTTTGAGGTAAAGTACTGCTGCAAAGCCCTATTGGATCTGCTCCGTTTTTTTATTTTTCAATCAATCTCTCTCAATCTCTCTCTCTCTCAATCTCTCTCTCTCTCTCAATCTCTCTCTCTCTCTCTCTCTCTCTCTCTCTCTCTCTCTCTCTCTCTCTCTCTCTCTCTCTCTCTCTCTCTCTCTCTCTCTCTCTCTCTCTCTCTCTCTCTCTCTCTCTCTCTCTCTCTCTCTCTCTCTCTCTCTCTCTCTCTCTCTCTCTCTCTCTCTCTCTCTCTCTCTCTCTCTCTCTCTCTCTCTCTCTCTCTCTCTCTCTCTCTCTCTCATCACAACAAGAATGCAATTCCAAATCTGTAACATGTAATTTTACGCTATCAGAAGGAGGGACACGTTCAATTTCAGTCTTTAATTAGATCTCTGGCAAAAGAGGTGTGTGTGTAAAACAATAACATGCATGATGTATTTTATGATCAGATCATATATGTGATTATAAGCAGATTATACCTTTAATCTTATAAGGGATTAAAAATGGAAACCGAGCTTTGGCACATCAGTAGTAGTAATAATAATAATAATAAGGTATGACGTGATCAGTGGATCGATGAGGCTCTCTCCGAGTCACTCAGCATTTCGTCTTCTCTCCACACCGTCATGTGTCTTTCCTTTTCTCCCGTCTGTGGCTCCAAGACATGCTGACGTTCAGGTCTGGCAGGATGTTCCATGATTGACACCTCCAGGGGAGTCAGGCTGATCGATTGATTGGGTCCCCTTCAACCTGTGTCCAATCTTTATCCCAAAAGAGGATGTTGTGCAGAGATCATCAAAACACTTATCCAAGTAAAAAGCTTACAGCACCTAGTATTCCCATTCAGTCTCCCAACCAAGTACTAACCAGGCTCAACTCTGCTTTGCTTCCGAGGTCAGATGAGATCAGGCTTTTTTTTTTTTTTTAATTATTGTTTTTTTTTTCTCTAAAACAATAAATAAACACTCGGATAATAAAATTACCCTTGTTGTCTTGGTACTTCCCACTGTAAATCATTAAAAATCTTGCATACCTCTGGCGTAAAGACATTGTAAAATTCATCCATTTTGTCGTTTTGCTTAAAATAGAGGAACAGGCACTCAACATATTTCTCCACTTTCCTTTTAAAGACGCGCTCACCATTCATCACGATTCCTTCTCTCTTTGCTACTACCCTTCTTTCCCATATCGCGCTTTTAAAGACCATCACGAGCAGATTAATCAGCTTGCTGTTTTTTCCCTTTTTATCGACGCCTAGCAGGACGACTCTATTCCATTCCTTATCTCTGTCACTTTCTTCCCCCTTTAGGTGCCTGATTATCTCTCTGCATTTCTCGTTCGCTTCCTTCAAACCTTTGCAGTGCAAGAACAAGTGCGAAAAGCCTTCGTCAACCTCATTGCATACTTTACATGTTGGCGTCTGCTCCATTCCTAACTTATTTAAAAAAGCATCTGTAAATATCGCTCTGTGTCTGATAAGATACTCGAGGCTTTCCAATTTTGTCTCTATGAGACTCCCTCTCATATTGTCCCATATATCGTTTTCGGCCAGGTCGTTGAACTTTTTTTTTTGTCAATAGTCATTTGCTATGGGTATTTTAAAAATCCCGTCTCTAAAAAAGCTATAAAACATTTTGACTGTACAGAGTTTAAGATCAATGCATTTTTCTCCCACCTTTACATAAAATTCCCCTTCTCGTCCTCTCCTCCTCCATGCTTTCTATTCTTGCTATCCATTCCTTTGGTATTGCTTTCTTGATTATCTCGTATTTATTGGTTATTTCTTGCCTGCTAAAATCTTCCTTCGCCTCCTCCATTGCATCTACTACATACTGTACGGGTAGGAACCCTTCTTTAAACTCGTATAAGACATCTCTCACCGTTGTGATCCCTACCTCCCACCATTTTCTAAAAAAGATCTCCTTCCCTTGTTTTAAAACGTTGTTGTTTAAAAACAGGGGCTGGTTTAAAATGTTCTCTCTGCCTTGGGGCTTAAAATGCACAACAGTTAAAAATTTTCCCCAGGCGCCCATCAGTTCTTTATAAAAATCCGGTAGCCCTTCGGTCATCCAATGCTTTGTTTTCATATTTAGGACAGCGTCTCCCTAGTTAAAACTCCCACATTTATTTATAAAATATCCCATTGTTTCTTTCCACGGTGGATTATTCGCGTCATCTATATACTTTATTATTTTCACTCTTAGGCTGTTTTTCTTTTGTTCCACATCTACTAGTCCTAGACCTCCCCTTTCTATGGCCCCTATCAAGGTGCTGTATGCAATCCTCGGTGGTTTTTTGTCCCATAAAAAGTCTAAAAAGCATTTTTTCAACCTTTGTTGTGCCCACAAAGGCATGGATGACACGTACAGGGTATACCAGAGTTTGGACGCTATCAACACATTTAGAATTAAAACTTTGCCTTTTAAACTGAGAGTCCTCAGCCTCCAGAAGGCCAATTTTCTTCTGATGTTCCCTAAAACCTCTTCCCACATGGTTTCTCCTGCCTTGTTATCATCCTTCCCAATTAAAATCCCCAAGATCTTTATTTCGTTCATTTCCTTAAAAGCAAAATGATCTGTTAGATCTATTGCGCCTCCAACTCTCATGTATACTGTTTTATCTAGGTTTATCTTCTCCCCTGAGCCCTTGCAAAACATTTGTACAATATCCGTAGCCTTCTTGACGCTTTCCTTTTCTTTTATTATTAGCGTCGTGTCGTCTGCGTATTGAAATATCTTTTCTTTTCCTTTACCTCCCTCTACCCCGATTCCTTTTATTTCACCCTCTTGTTTTATTGCTAGGCCCAGCGGCTCTGAGATTAGTGAATATAGCAGCGTTGATAAAGGGAACCCCTGTCTTATAGATCTTTTTATTTTAAAAACACTCCATTACACTTTATTCTAGTTATCCCTCCCCTGTATAAAATTTTAATCCATTCAATAAAATTTTCACCAAACCCAAATCTTTCTAAAATTCCAAATAAATACCTGTGATTCACCCTGTCAAAGGCTTTCTCGAAGTCCAGACTAATCGCATATCCCTCCTTGCGTTTCGTTTTCATGTATCTGATTGTTTCCTGTATGCCTAGCGTTGTATCCGCTATGTCTTTCCCTTTCACCCCATATACCTGATTTGTTCTGATTATAGTTGGCATTACTTCCCTTAGTCTATTTGCTAAAATTTTTGCTAGAATCTTTAGATCTGTGTTGAGCATTGTAATTGGCCTGTAGTTTCTTAGGTCTACTTGCTCCCCTTTTCTTTTGTATATCAGTTTAATCAGACCCATTCCCATTCTCTGGTTCACCTCTCTATTCTTAAAAATCTCATCGTACAATTTTTTCAGGGCGCTGGTTAAAACATACTTAAAAACAATATAAAATTCACCCCCCAGACCATCTATCCTGGGCTTTTCCTTCTATTTAATTGAACTATGGCTTTCTCCATCTCCTCCTCCCTTATTTCCTGGTCACATTGTTTTTTCCTCTCCTCCCCTTGCTTCTATTTGGTTCAGTAAAAACCCCTTCTCTTCTTCACCTACCCCCTCTGAGCTAAAAAGTTTTTCATAAAATGCTTTGACTTCTTCCAAGATTTGCTCAGTTTTTTCCACCGTTTCCCCGTTCTCCCCTTTAATCGCTTTTATTGTTGGGCTTTGCCTTTGCTTTTTTCTAGGTCAAAAAAGAATTTTGTACATTTTTCACCCTCTACCATATACCTTGCCTTGCTTCGTAACCTTGCACCTTGATATCTTTTTTCTTCTATTTCTTGCATTTCTTCTTCTAGCGCTTTTAATTTTTGTATATTTTTTTCCTTCTTATTTAGTTCTTTTTCCCACCGTTCCCTTATTTCTCTTTTATCTTTTTTGTTTTTCTGTATTCGCGTGCAATATTTTATTGTGAATTTCTTGACCTCATATTTTACATTTTCCCACCATATTCTTTTGTCTTCCGTGAAGATCCCGTTTTCTTTTTCTTTTTCAATTATCTCTTTTATTTTTACAATATAGTCCATTTTTTTTAAATTCCTGTATTTAAAACCCATACTCCTGGTCCTTTTTTAAACTACGCTCCAGTCTACGCGCAAGAACAGGGGCTTATGGTCGCTTAAGCTTGTTTCCTCGTACCTTATCCCTTCCATAAAACCTTCTATGTTTCTAGTGCATAGGATAAAATCGATTCTGGTTCTACACATAAAATTCCCGACCATCTGCCTTCTTGAGTATTCTTTCTTCTTTTCGTTTCTCTCTCCAAATGTCTATCATGTTGTTGTCTTCCATTAATAATTTTAGCTCCTTTCTCCCTGTACCCGTTTTAAAAACCATCCCTTCAGCCATATGCAATTTGCTAAAAACCGTATTAAAATCCCCCATTATTATAACCTTGCTGTGCTTTTTTTACAAAATTCCCTTAAAATTTTTAAATACTCCGTCTTCTCCTGTTCCCCTGTTGGTGCATGCACATTTACCACCACCACTTTCCTCTCCTTATACTCTATTTCAACCGCCATGCATTTCCCAACCATGTCTTTAAACATTATTTTACATTTTATGTCTCTACCTTTTTTTGTCAGTACTGCTACCCCTCTACCAAATTTATCACCATTGCTATAAAAAAAAAAATCCCTCCATCCCATCTTTTCCTCACTTCACTTATAAAATTGTCCCTCCAATTAGTTTCTTGTAATACAATTATGTCTTCTGATTTACACATTTCTTTAATTTTCTCAAATTTGCTTATGTTTAAAAGCCCTCTCGCATTAAATGTTACTATTCTTAAAACCATGCAACAAAGAAGGATGTACATCATACCGGTCATTTTAGTCCATCCCCATCAAGTCCTTCAGACACTTGTATCTGTTCTCATGCTTCAACGCGTCTTTTTTGATCACTTTTTTCCTGGTAGTTATCAAATTCGGAAAAACCTTTATTGATCGCCTCCTTTTTGTTGTTTTGGGTATTTTGTCTTCCATCTCTTCCTCCTCCTCGCTTTCATTTTCAGCACTTTGCTTGTTCCTGCTTTCCTCTTTTTGTTCTGTTCCATCCAGCGCGTTTTCCAGGGTTTCAGTGATGTCCAGGTTGCTGCCTGTCGCTCCTGTTGTACATTTTGTCTGTCGCCCTCGTGCATCTGCTCACCGTGCTCCGTGTCTTCAGCTGCATCATCGATCCGCATTTCTCCGGCTTGCTCCTCTTTTTCCCTCTCATCGTCTCCTCCTTGCTTCTGTCCGTTCACCTGTTCCTCGTTTCGCTCCTCGCTCTCCATCCAGCATTCACACTTGTTTAGGTGTCTGTCGCAGTCCAGGCACTTCACCGTTTTGCAGTCTCTTCGAAGTGTCCCCTCTCCTCGCACTTGTAGCACGTGAAGCTGGGGCAGTCCTTGACCAGATGGTCCGGACTATTAGTCGTGCCATAGCACAACTAAATAGAAAGAAAAGCCCGGGAATAGATGGATTGGGGGGTGAGTTTTATATTGTTTTTAAGGATGTTTTAACCAGCACTTTGAAAAATGTATACGATGAGATATTTAAGAAAGGGAAAATAAACAAAAGAATGGGAATGGGAGTGGTAAAGTTGATATATAAAAGAAAAGGGGAAAGAGAAGATTTAAGAAACTATAGACCGATCACAATGCTTAATACTGAAAGATTTTAGCGAAAATTTTAGCAAATAGACTAAAAGAAGTAATGCCAGCCATAATTAGAACGAATCAGGTATATGGGGTAAAAGGGAAGGATATAGCGGACACAACGCTAAGTATACAAGATAAAATAAGATATATGAAGATGAAAAATAAAGAAGGATATGTAGTTAGCATAGATTTTGAGAAAGCTTTTGACAGGGTCGATCACGATTATTTATTTGGGATTTTAAAAAGTTTTGGCTTCGGGGAAAATTTTATCGAATGGATCAAAATTTTATATAGAGGGGCAACAACAAGAATAAAGTGCAATGGTTTTTTAACACAGTGTTTTAAAATTCAAAAGATCGATAAGACAGGGATGCCCACTATCAGCGCTTTTATACTCACTTATCTCAGAGCCACTGGGTCTAGCAATGAAACAAGAATGTACGATAAAAGGAATCGGGGTTCAAGGAGGGAAAGAAAAAGAGACGATATTTCAATACGCGGACGACACAACGCTAATAGCGAAAGATAAGGAGAGCGTCAAGAAAGCAATGGAAGTCATACAAATGTTTTGTAAGGGCTCAGGGGGTAAGATCAATGTAGACAAAACAGTGTACATGAGATTCGGAGGGGCCGTAGATCTAACAGATTACTTTGCTTTTAAAGAAACAAATGAAATAAAGATCTTGGGCGTTTTAATCGGAAAGGATGAAAGGAAGGCAGGAGAAACCATGTGGGAGGGTATTTTAGGAAATATCGAAAGGAAACTGGCTTTCTGGAAACTGAGGACTCTCAGTTTGAAAGGGAAGGTTTTAATTCTAAATGTGTTGATGGCGTCGAAATTATGGTACACCCTATATGTGTCATCCTTGCCTTTGTGGGCAGAACAAAGGCTCAAGAAATGTGTTTTAGACTTTTTATGGGATAAAAAACCGTCAAGAATCGCATAACACCTTGATAGGAGCGGTGGAAAGGGGAGGTCTAGGGTTGGTGGATATCGGGCAAAAGAAAAACAGCTTAAGAGTAAAAATAATAAAAAAAATATATGGATGACTAGAACGATACAGCGTGGAAAAAAACAATGGGGTATTTTTTAAATAAATGCGGGAATTTTAACTTGGGGGACGGTATTTTATGCATGAAGACGAAGAACTGGATGGCGGAAGGGCTACCGGACTTTTATAAAGAAATGATGGGCGCATGGGGGAAATTTCTAACCATTGTGCACTTTGAGCCCCGAGGCAGAGAGAACATCCTGAACCAGCCCCTGTTTTTAAACAACAGAGTTTTAAAGCAAGGAAAAGAGATCTTTTTTAGAAAGTGGTGGGAGGTGGGAATTACAAGGGTAAGGGACGTTTTATATGAGTTTAAAGAAGGGTTCCTACCGGTACAATGCATAATAGATGCAATGGAGGAAGCAAAGGAAGACTTCAGCACGCAGGAAATTATCAACAAATATGAGGTAATCAAGAATGCAATACCGAAGGAGTGGATAGAAAGAATAGAAAACATGGAGGAGGGAACGGGAAGGGAGTTTTACGTGAAGGTGGGGGGAAAATGTTTTGATTTCAAACTCTGTACAGTGAAAATGTTTTATAGTTTTTTTTAGAGACGGAATTTTTAAAATACCAATAGCAAATGAGTACTGGCTGAAGAAGTTTGACGACCTAGAGGAAAACGACATATGGGGTAACATGAGAGGGACGCTTGTAGAGACAAAGCTGGAAAACCTTGAATATTTTATTAGGCACAGAGTAGTATTCACAGATGCTTTTTTGAATAAATTAGGAATGGAGCAAACGCCAATATGCAAAGTATGTCATGATGATGAGGAAGGTTTTTTTTACATTTGTTTTCACGCTGCAAAGGGCTGGAAGGAGCAAACGCGAAATGTAGAGAGATAATTGGGCACCTGAAGGGAGAAAAAAAAATGTGAGAGATTTTGAATGGAATAAGATTGTCATGTTGGGAGTTGATAAAAAGAGCAAGAACAACAAACTGATTAATGTGCTCGTGATGCTGTTCAAAAGTGCAACATGGGAAAGAAGGGTCGTGGCAAAGAGGGAAGGAATTGTATTGGATGTCGAGCGTGTTTTTAAAAGAAAAGTAGAAAAATATGTTGAATGTTCGTTTCTCTATTTTAAGCAAGAAGACAAAATGGACGAATTTTATGACGTTTTTACACCTGAGGTATGCAAGGTTTTTGATGATTTACAGTGGAAAGTGCCAAGATAACAAGGGTAATTTTAATTATACGAGTGTTATTTATTGTTTTAGAGGTTGATTGTGTTTTAAATTAAACATTATACTGGGTGTAAATACTAAATGTTTTATGTGGATTTAGGTTTTATGTGTAAAAATAATGTACATTCTAATATTTTAAGATGAAAATGTATTTATATTGTAACATTTTCTTGATGGAATTTTTTTGAATACCTTTTCAATAAATAAATAAATAAATAAATAAATAAATAAATAAATAAAAAACCACAAAGCCTGATCTCATCTGACCTCGGAAGCAAAGCAGAGTTGGGCCTGGTTACTACTTGGTTGGGAGACTGAATGGGAATACTAGGTGCTGTAAGCTTTTTATTTGGATCAGTGTTTTCATGATCTCTGCACAACATCCTCTTTTGGGATAAAGGTTGGACACAGGTTTGAAGGGGACCCAGTCAGTCAGTCAGTCTTTTGATTACACTATTTAAATAGGCCCCATTTGGGGTCAGCTTTCGCTTACGGCCATACCACTCTGACGGCGCTAGTGAGTAGCACCTGTGTAGTAGTGAGTTGGCTGCAGTTGGTGAGAGAGGCTCACCGAAATCTTTGTGCTTATTTGTTTGTGGTTAAATACCTAATTATTTTCATTAGTGTTTTTTGTTTGTTTGTTCCTCCCGGCAGCGCAGGCTGTTTGGGAGGAGCTTTCTGAGCTTAGTTTGCGTCCTTTCTTTGTTTTTTTGTGTATTTTCTTTGTTTGTATAAAAAAGGACGGCTTAAGAACGACGGATACGGCAATGGCGGACGAAATACGGCGTGGAAAAGAACTCGGAATGGAACAACGACCAAGAGATGATGACGGAAAAGGGAAGCTGGAAAAAAAGGAAGGCGGGAAGAGAATTTATATGAAGGAGGCAACCGTGACGGTGGATCTGGGGAATGTGGAGGAAGCCAGAGCGGCGGACATCATAAAAGCGGTGGCGGAGAAAATCGGGGAAGGAAGAATCCTGGCGGTGAGACCTAAACAGAGGAAAGAATATGAGGTGACGCTCAAGAAAGAGGAATACACGGAAGGCCTGTGCGACGGCCTGACAATCAGAGGCATAAAATGTGAAGTCACGCGGCTACACAATAGAGACTTTGTGGTGTCCTTCATGCACTTACCTGTTTACCTGGACGATGAAGTCATCATCCAAAAGCTGACGGGATGGGGAGTAACACCCATATCAAAAATAAAAAGGAGGCAATATCCCGGTACAAGCATCGAAGACGGGACTAGATATGTAAAAACAAGGTTCCCGAAAGAGGTGACGTCGCTCCCATACAGCACCAAGCTGGAAACCGCAGAAGGACCTCAGTACTTCCGGGTAATGCACAGCCAGCAGGTGAAGACATGTCGGCTGTGTTTGAGCCCGGACCATCTGGTCAAGGACTGCCCCAGCTTCACGTGCTACAAGTGCGAGGAGAGGGACTGCGACGGACACCTAAACAAGTGCGAATGCTGGATAGAGAGCGAGGAGCGAAACGAGGAACAGGTGAACGGACAGAAGCAAGGAGGAGACGATGAGAGGGGAAAAGAGGAGCAAGCCGGAGAAACGCGGATCGATGATGCAGCTGAAGACACGGAGCACGGTGAGCAGATGGATAAGGGCGACAGACAAAATGTACAACAGGAGCGACAGGCAGCAACATGGACACCAATCGACATCACTGAAACCCTGGAAAACGCGCTGGATGGAACAGAACAAAAAGAGGAAAGCAGGAACAAGCAAAGTGCTGAAAATGAAAGCGAGGAGGAGGAAGAAATGGATGACAAAATACCCAAAACAATAAAAAGGAGGCGATCAATAAAGGTTTTTCCGAACTTGATAACTACCAGGAAAAAAAGTGATCAAAAAAGACACGTTGAAGCATGAGAACAGATACGAGTGTCTGAAGGACTTGGAGGGGATGGACTAAAATGACCGGTATGATGTACATCCTTCTTTGTTGCATGGTTTTAAGAATAGTAACATTTAATGCGAGAGGGCTTTTAATCATAACCAAATTTGAGAAAGTTAAAGAAATGTGTAAATCAGAAGACATGGAAACAATTAACCAATTGGAGGGACGATTTTATAAGTGAAGTGAGGAAAAGATGGGATGGAGAAATTTTCTATAGCAATGGTGATGATAAATTTGGTAGAGGGGTAGCAATACTGACAAAAAAAAAAGGAAGAGACATAAAATGTAAAATAATGTTTAAAGACACGGTCGGGAAATGCATGGCGGTTGAAATAGAGTATGAGGAGAGGAAAGTGGTGGTGGTAAATGTGCATGCACCAACAGGGGAACAGGAGAAGACTGAGTATCTTAAATTTTTAAGGGAATTTGTAAAGAAGCACAGCAAGGTTATAATAATGGGGGATTTTAATACGGTTTTTAGCTAATTGGATATGGCTGAAGGGATGGTTTTTAAAACGGATACAGGGAGAAGGAGTTAAAATTATTAATGGAAGACAGCAATATGAGACATTTGGAGAGAGAGAAACGAAAAGAAGAAAGAATACTCAAGAAGGCAGATGGTCGGGAATTTTATGTGTAGAACCAGAATCGATTTTATCCTATGCACAAGAAACATAGAAGGTTTTATGGAAGGGATAAGGTACGAGGAAACAAGCTTAAGCGACCATAAGCCCCTGTTCTTGCGCGTAGACTGGAGCGTAGTTAAAAGAGGACCAGGAGTATGGGTTTTAAATACAGAAATTTTAAAAATGAAGAGTATATCGTAAAAATAAAAGATAATTGAAAACGAAAAAGAAAACTGGATTTTCACAGAAGACAAAAGAATATGGTGGGAAAACGTAAAACATGAGGTCAAGAAAATTTACAATAAAATATTGCACGCGAATACAGAAAAACAAAAGATAAGAAGAGAAATATGGGAACGGTGGGAAAAAGAGCTAAATAAGAAGGAAAAAAAATTATACAAAAGTTAAAAGCAATAGAAGAAGAAATGCAAGAAAAAAAATATCAAGGTGCAAGGTTACGAAGCAAAGCAAGGTATATGGTAGAGGGCGAAAAATGTACAAAATTCTTTTTTGACCTAGAAAAAAGCAAAGGCAAAGCTGAAACAATAAAAGGGATTAAAGGGGAGAACGGGAAAATAGAAAAAATTGAGCAAATCTTGGATGAAGTCAAAGCATTTTATGAAAAACTTTTTAGCGCAGAGGGGGTAGATGAAGAAGAGAAGGGGTTTTTACTGAACCAAATAGAAGCAAGGGTAGGAGAGGAAAGGAAAAAACAATGTGACCAGGAAATAAGGGAGGAGATAGAGAAAGCCATAGCCCAATTAAATAGAAGGAAAAGCCCGGGGATAGATGGACGGGGGGGGGGTGAGTTTTACATTGTTTTTAAGGATGTTTTAACCAGCGCCCTGAAAAAAATGTATGAGGAGATTTTTAAGAATAGAGAGATGAACCAGAGAATGGGAATGGGTCTGATTAAACTGATATACAAAAGAAAAGGGGAGAGAGTTGACCTAAGAAACTACAGGCCAATTACAATGCTCAACACAGACCTAAAGATTCTAGCAAAAATCTTAGCAAATAGACTAAGGGAAGTAATGCCGACTATAATCAGAACAAATCAGGTATACGGGGTGAAAGGGAAAGACATAGCAGACAACGCTAGGCATACAGGAAACAATCAGATACACGAAAATGAAACGCAAGGAAGGATATGCAATTAGTCTAGACTTCGAGAAAGCGTTTGACAGGGTGAATCACGGTTATTTATTTGGAATTTTAGAAAAATTTGGGTTTGGCGAACATTTTATTGAATGGATTAAAATTTTATACAGGGGAGGGATAACTAGAATAAAGTGTAATGGTTTTTTTAACGGAGTGTTTTAAAATAAAAAGATCTATAAGACAGGGGTGCCCTTTATCAACGCTGCTATATTCACTAATCTCAGAGCCACTGGGCCTAGCAATAACACAAGAGGGTGAAATAAAAGGAATCGGGGTAGAGGGAGGTAAAGGAAAAAAGATATTTCAATACGCGGACGACACGACGCTAATAGTAAAAGAAAAGGAGAGCGTCAAGAAGGCCATGGATATTGTACAAATGTTTTGCAAGGGTTCAGGGGGCAAGATAAACCAAGATAAAACAGTGTACATGAGATTTGGAGGGGCAATAGATCTAACGGATCATTTTGCTTTTAAAGAAGCGAATGAAATAAAGATCCTGGGTATTTTAATTGGGAAGGATGAAAGCAAGGCAGGAGAAACCATGTGGGAGGAGTTTTTAGGGAACATCGGAAGAAAATTGGCCTTCTGGAAGCTGAGGACCCTCAGTTTAAAAAGCAAAGTTTTAATCCTAAATATGTTGATGGCGTCCAAACTCTGGTATACCCTGTATGTGTCATCCATGCCTTTGTGGGCACAACAATGGCTGAAAAAATGTTTAGACTTTTTAATGGGATAAAAAAAACACAGAGGATTGCATACAACACCTTGATAGGGGCCGTAGAACGGGGGGGGGGGGGGGGGGGGGGGGTCTAGGACTAGTAGATGTGGAACAAAAGATAAACAGCCTAAGAGTGAAAATAATAAAAAAGTATAGATGACACGAATAATCCACCGTGGAAAGAAACAATGGGATATTTTATAAATAAATGTGGGAATTTTAACTTGGGAGACACTGTCCTAAACATGAAAACAAAGAATTGGATGACCGAAGGGCTACCGGATTTTTATAAAGAAATGATTGGTGCCTGGGGAAAATTTAACTATTGTGCATTTTAAGCCCCGAGGCAGAGAGAACATCTTTAAAAACAGGGGCTGGTTTAAGAACAACGTTTTAAAGCAAGGGAAGGAGATCTTTTTTAGAAAATGGTGGGAGGTAGGGATCACAAGGGTGAGGGATGTTTTATACGAGTTTAAAGAAAGGTTCCTACCCGTACAGTATGTAGTAGATGCAATGGAGGAGGCGAAGGAAGATTTTAGCAGGCAGGAAATAACCAATAAATACGAGATAATCAAGAAAGCAATACCAAAGGAATGGATAGCAAGAATAGAAAGCATGGAGGAGGAGGGGACGAGAAGGTGGGGGAAAAATGCGTTGATCTTAAACTTTGTACAGTGAAAATGTTTTATAGCTTTTTTTAGAGACGGTATTTTTAAAATACCCATAGCAAATGAATACTGGCAAAAAAAAAGTTCAACGACCTGGCCGAAAACGACATATGGGACAATATGAGAGGGAGTTTCGTAGAGACAAAATTGGAAAGCCTCGAGTATTTTATCAGACACAGAGCGATATTTACAGATGCTTTTTTGAATAAGTTAGGAATGGAGCAGACGCCAACATGTAAAGTATGCAATGAGGTTGATGAAGGCTTTTCGCATTTGTTCTTGCACTGCAAAGGTTTGAAGGAAGCTAACGAGAAATGCAGAGAGATAATCAGGCATCTAAAGGGGGAAGAAAGTGACAGAGATAAGGAATGGAATAGAGTCGTCCTGCTAGGTGTCGATAAAAAGGGCAAAAATAGCAAGCTGATCAATCTGCTCGTGATGGTCTTTAAAAGCGCAATATGGGAAAGAAGGGTAGTAGCAAAGAGAGAAGGAATCGTGATGGATGGCGAGCGCGTTTTTAAAAGGAAAGTGGAGAAATATGTCGAGTGCCTGTTCCTCTATTTTAAGCAAAATGACAAAATGGATGAATTTTATAATGTCTTTACGCCAGAGGTATGTAAGGTTTTCAGTGATTTACAGTGGGAAGTACCAAGACAACAAGGGTATTTTTATTAAATGAGTTATTTATTACTTTGAGTCTGTCTGTGTTTTTAAATTGAAAAATTACACTGAATGTAAAAAATAAATGTTTTTATCGAATTAGGTTTTGTGTGTAAAAACAATGTATATTCCAAAATTTTTAAAATGAAAATGTATTTATTTGTAACATGTCTTCCTTGATGGAACTTTGATACTTTCAATAAAAAAAAAAAAAAAAAAAAAAAAAAAAAAAAAAAAAAAAAAAAAAAAAAAGCCTGATCTCATCTGACCTCGGAAGCAAAGCAGAGTTGGGCCTGGTTACTACTTGGTTGGGAGACTGAATGGGAATACTAGGTGCTGTAAGCTTTTTATTTGGATCAGTGTTTTCATGATCTCTGCACAACATCCTCTTTTGGGATAAAGATTGGATACAGGTTTGAAGGGGACCCAATTAATCAATCAAGTCAGTCAGTCAGTCCTTTGATTACACTATTTAAATAGGCCCCATATGGGGTCAGTTTTCGGTTACGGCCATACCACTCTGACGGCGCTAGTGAGTTGCACCTGAGAAGTAGGGAGTTGGCTGCAGTTAGTGAGAGAGGCTCACCAAAATCTTAGTGTCTATTTTTTTATGGTTAAATGCCTAGTTATTTTCATTAGTGTTTTTTGTTTGTTTGTTTTTCTTTCTTTCTTTGTGTAAAATGAACGGCTTAAAGACAACGGATACGGCAATGGCGGACGAAACACGATGTGGACAAGAATTCGGACTGGAAAAAAAGACAACGAGATGGCGACGGAAAAGAGAAAGTGGAAAAGAAAGAAGGCGTGAAGAGAGTGTATATGAAGGAGGCAACAGTGACTGTGGACCTGGGGAACGTGGAGGAAGCCAGAGCGGAGGACATTATTAAAGCGGTGGCGGAAAAAATCAGAGAGGGAAAGATCCTGGCGGTGAGACCAAAACAGCGGAAAGAATACAAGGTAACACTCGAAAAAGAGGAGGACACGGAAAGCCTAAGCGGCGGACTGTTAATATCAGAGGCATAAACTGAAGTTAAACGGCTACACAACAGGAACTTTGTCGTTTCCTTCATGCATCTGCCCGTCTATCTGGACGATGAGGCCATCGTTCAAAAGCTGACGGGATGGGGAGTAACACCCATCTCAAAAATAAAAAGGAGGCGGTATCCGGGTACAAACATCGAGGACGGGACCAGATTCATCAAAACAAGGTTCCCGAAAGAGGTGACGTCACTCCCGTACAGCACCAAACTGGAAACGGCAGAAGGACCGCAGTACTTCCGGGTAATGCACAGCCAACAGGTGAAGACTTGTCTGTGCTTGAGCCCGGACCATCTGGTAAAGGACTGCCCCAGCTTCAAGTGCGAGGAGAGGGGACACTTTGCAAGAGACTGTAAGACAGTGAAGTGCCCGGACTGCAACAGGTATCTAAACAAGTGTGAATGCTGGATGGAGAGCGAGGAGGGAGAGGAGGAACAGTTGAACGGGCAGAAGCATGGAGGAGACGACGAGAGGGAACAAGAAGAGCAAGCCGGAGGAACACAGGTCAGTGATGCAGCTGAAAACATAGGACATGGTGAACAGATGGACAAGGGCGACATACAGGATGTGCAACAAGAGCGACAGGGAGAAACTTGGACACAAATTGACATCACTGAAACTTTGGAAAACGCGCTGGACAGAGCAGAACAAAAAGAGGAAAGAAGTAACAAGCAAAGTGCTGAAAATGAAAGTGAGGAGGGGGAAGAAATGGACGACAAAGTACTAAAAACAATAAAAAGGAGGCGATCAATAAAGGTTTTGCCAAGTTTGACAACTGCTAGGAAAAAAGTGATTAAAAAAAAAGACATGTTGAAGCATGGAAACAGATGAGTGTCTGAAGGACTTGGAGGGGATAGACTGAAACGATGGGTATGATGTACATCTTTCTTTGTTGCATGGTCTTAAGAATAGTAACATTTAATGCGAGAGGGCTTTTAAATATAAGCAAATTCGAAAAAGTTAAAGAAATGTGTAAATTGGAGGATAATTGTATTACAAGAAACTAACTCGAGGGATGGGTTTATAAGCGAAGTGAGGAAAAGATGGAATGGAGAAATTTTTTATAGCAATGGTGAAATTCGGTAGAGGGGTAGCAATACTGAAAAATAGAGATATAAAATGTAAAATGATGTATAAGGACACGTTTGGGAAATGCATGGTGGTAGAAATAGAACATGAAGAGAGAAAAGTGGTGGTGGTTAATGTACATGCACCAACGGAGGAACAGGAGAAGAGGGAGTATTTTTAAGTTCTTAAGGGAGTTTTTAAAGAAGCACACTAAGGTTATTTTAATGGGGGATTTTAATACGGTTTTTAGCAAATTGGATATGGCTGAAGGGATGGTTTTTAAAATGGATACAGGGAGAAAGGAGTTAAAATCATTAATGGAAGACAGTAATATGATAGGCATTTGGAGAGAGAAATGAAAAGAAAAAGAATTCAAGGAGGCAGATAGTCGGGAATTTTATGTGTAGAACAAGGATTGATTTTATCTTATGTACAAGAAACAGAAAGTTTTATAGAAGGGATAAGGTACGGCGAAACAAGCCTAAGCGACCATAAGCCCCTGTTCTTGCGCATAGATTGGAGTGTAGTTAAACGAGGGCCAGGGGTATGGGTTTTAAATACAGCGATTTTAAAGAATGAAGAGTATATCGTAAAGATAAAAGAGATTATTGAAAACGAAAAAGAAAAATGGTATGTTCGTGGAAGATAAAAGAATATGGTGGGAAAATGTAAAATACGAAGTGAAAAAAAATTTACAATAAAATATTGCACACAAATGCAGAAAAGCAAAAAGAATAAGAAAAGAGAAATAAGGGAACGGTGGGAAAAAGAATTAAATGAGAAGGAAAGAGATATACAAAAATTAAAAGCAATAGAAGAGGAATTGCAAGAAATGGAAGAAAATAAATATCAAGGTGCAAGGTTGCGAAGTAAAGCAAAGTATATGATGGAAGGAGAAAAGTGCACAAAATTCTTTTTCGATCTGGAAAGAAGAAAAGGGAAAGCCGAAACAATAAAAGGAATAAAAGGAGAGAATGGAAAAGTAGTAGAAAAAAAATTAGGAAATTGTGGAAGAAATTACAGCATACTATGAAAAGCTATTTAGTTCAGAGGGAGTAGAAGAAGAAGAGAAGGCATTTTTATTGAATCAAATAAAAACAAGGGTAGGAGAGGAAGATAAAAAAAAAAAAAAAAAGAAAAAAAAAAAAAGAATGTGACCAGGACATAAGGGAGGAAGAGATAGAAAAAGCCATAACTTAATTAAATAGAAAGAAAAGCCCGGGGATAGATGGGTTGGGGGTGAGTTTTATATTGTTTTTAAGGATTTTTTTACCAGCACCCTGAAAGAAGTGTATGATGAGATCTTTAAGAAAGGAGGGATGAACCAAAGAATGGGAATGGGGTTGATTAAGTTGGTATATAAAAGAAAAGGACAAAGGGTAGACTTAAGAAACTACAGACCGATCCCAATGTTTAATACAGACTTAAAGATTTTAGCAAAAATTTTAGCCAATAGACTAAAGGAAGTAATGCCGAGCATAATCAAAACAAATCAAGTATACGGGGTAAAAGGGAAAGACATAGAGGACACAACGCTAAGCATACAAGATACAATCAGATACATGAAAATGAAAAACAAAAGGCGGCTATGTAATTAGTCTAGATTTTGAGAAAAGCTTTTGACAGGGTGGATCACGATTATTTATTTGGAATTTTAAAAAGATTTGGTTTCGGAAAGAATTTTATTGAATGGATTAAAATTTTATACAGAGGCGCAATAACGAGAATAAAATGCAATGGGCTTTTAACACAGTGTTTTAAAATACAAAGATCTATAAGACAGGGATGTCCATTATCAGCGCTTTTATACTCACTTATATCAGAGCCACTAGGATTAGCCATAAAACAAGGAGCAATAAAAGGAATCGGTGTTGAAGGAGGTAAAGAAAAAGAAAATATTTCAATATGCAGATGACACGACAGTAATAGTAAAAGAAAAGGAGAGCGTTAAAAAAGTCATGGAAATCGTACAAATGTTTTGTAAGGGCAAAACAGTGACAAAACAGTGTATATGAGATTTGGAGGGGCTATAGATCTAACAGATTATTTTGCTTTCAAAGAAACAAAAGAAATAAAGATCCTAGGTGTTTTAATCGGGAAGGACGAAAGGAAAGCAGGGGAAACCATGTGGGAGGGCATATTAGGAAATATTGAAAGAAAACTGGCCTTTTGGAAACTGAGGACTCTTAATTTAAAAGGGAAGGTTTTAATCCTAAAATGTGCTGATGGCGTCCAAGTTGTGGTATACCTTATACGTGTCATCAATGCCTTTGTGGGCAGAACAAAGGCTGAAGAAATGTTTTCTAGACTTTTTGTGCGATAAAAAACTGCCAAGAATCGCATACAACACTTAGATAGGTGGAAAGGAGGGGTCTGGGTTTAGTGGATGTGGAGCAAAAGAAAAACAGTTTGAGAGTGAAAATAATTATAATAAAAAAAAAAAGTATATGGATGATGAGAATAAAGCAGTGTGGAAAAAAAATTGAATATTTTATAAACAAATGTGGGAATTTTAATTTGGGAGATAGTATTCTATGCATGAAAACAAAGAATTGGATGACGGAAGGGCTACCGGATTTTTATAAAGAAATGATGGGCGCCTGGGGAAAATTTTTAACCATGGTACACTTCAAGCCCCGAGGCAGAGAGAACATCTTAAACCAGCCCCTGTTTTTAAAACAACAGCGTCTTAAAGCAAGGAAAGGAGATTTTTTTTTAGAAAATGGTGGGAGGTGGGAATTACAAGGGTTAGGGACGTTTTTTACGAGTTTAAAGAAGGTTTCTTACCGGTACAGTGTATAATAGATGCAATGGAGGAGGCGAAGGAGGACTTTAGCAGACAAGAAATAATCAATAAGTACAATGTAATCAAGAAAGCAATACCGAAGGAGTGGATAGAGAGAATTGAAAACATGGAGGAGGAGGGAACAGGAAGAGAGGTTTACATGAAGGTGGGAGAAAAACTGTTTGCTTTTAAACAATGTACAGTGAAAATGTTTTATAGTTTCTTTAGAGATGGAGTTTTTAATAACACCAATTGTAAATGAGTACTGTAAAAAGTTGTTCAATGACCTTGAAGAGGACATATGGAATAACATGAAAGGGACGATCGTAGAGACAAAACTGGAGAACCTTGAGTATTTTATCAGACAGAGTAATATTCACAGACTCTTCTGAACAAATTAGGAATGGAGCAGACGGCAATATGTAAAGTATGTAATGATGAGGAGGAAGGTTTTTTACATTTGTTTTTGCACTGCAAAGAGTTGGAAAAAGTTAACGTGAAATGTAGGAAAATAATTGGGCATCTGAAGGGGGAAGAAAATGAGAGACATGGAATGGAATAAAGTCGTCATGCTAGGAGTTGGTAAAAAGTGCAAAAACAATAAACTGATCAATCTGCTCATGATGTTGTTTAAAAGTGCAATATGGGAAAGAAGGGTTGTGGCAAAGAGAGAAAGAATTGTAATGGATTTTGAGCGTGTTTTTAAAAGAAAAGTGGAAAAATACGTAGAATGTCTATTTTAAACAAGAAGATAAAATGGACAAATTTTACAACGTTTTTACGCAAGAGATGTGCAAGGTCTTTGACGATTTACAATGGGAAGTGCAAGGATAACAAGGGTAATTTTATCATGTGTGTCATTTATTGTTTTAAGGGTTGACCGTTTTAAACTGGATATTATAATGGATGTAAATAAATGTTTTATTGAGGTAGGATTTATTGTTTAAAAAATAAAATGTACATTCTAATATATTTTAAGGTGAAAATTTTTTTTTGTAATGTTTTATAATGGAATTTTTTGAATACTTTCAATAAAAAAAAAAAGGCCCGATCTCCTCTGACCTCGGAAGCAAAGTAAAGTTGGGAGACTGAATGGGAATACTAGGTGCTGTAAGCTTTTCATTTGGATAAGTGCTTTAATTATCTCTGCACAACATCATCTTTTGGGATAAAGATTGGATGCACTTTTGAAAGGGACCCAATCAGTCAGTCCTATTCAAGGTTTGCTTACACTACTTAAATAGGCACCGTTTGATGGTAGCATTTGCTTACGGCCATACCACTCCGACAGTGCTAGAGTGTAGCACCACAGAAGAAGTGTGTTGGCTGCAGTAGGTGAGAGAGGCTCACCAAAAGCTTGGTGTTTATTTTCATCTGTGTTTATTTTATTATTATTTTTTTAATCCTCCCCGCAGTACGGGCTGTTTGGGAGGAGGTTAAACGTAGTTTGTGTGTTTGTTAAAAATTGATGATTTAAAGTCAACAGATGAGGCAATGGCAGGAGAAGCATGACATGGACATGAAAAAGGACCGGATAAACGACAACGAGATGGGAACAGAAAAGAGGAAGAAGTCAGCATGGGAGTGTACACTAAAGAAGCTACAGTCACTGTGGATTTGGGAAGTGTCCAAGATGCATGAGCAGAGGACATCAAAGCGGTGACGGAAAGAATTGGAGAGGGGAAAATCCTAGTGGTAAGACCAAGACAATCAAAAGAATATGACATGACACTCAAAAGTGAAGATACAGAAGAGTTAATGGACGGACTGAATCAAAGGTGAAGTGTGTGAAGTGAAAAGACTACAGAACAGGGATTATGTGGCCTCCTTCATGCATCTGCCTGTTTATTTGGATGATGATTTTTAAAAAGCTGGAGGGAATGCCCATCTCTAAAATTAAAAGGAGAATGTATCCGGGCACAAACATTGAGGATGGGACAAGATTTGTAAAAACAAGGTTCCCGAGAGAGGTGATGTCCCTCTCGTATAGCACGAAAATGGAAACGGCAGAAGGACCGCAGTACTTCCGGGTGATGCACAGTGCATGAGCCCGGATCGTGTGGTGAAGGATTGCCCTAATTTTAAGTGCTATAAATGTGAGGAGAGGGGGCATTTTGCAAGAGACTGCAACACGGTGAAGTGTCCGGATTGCAGAAAGTCTTTAAAGTGTGAATGCTGGATGAAGAGCGAGGAGGGAGAAGAGGAGCAGATGAACGGGCAGAGGCATGAAGGAGACAGCGAGAAGGAGCAAGAAGAAGAAAAAAGAGGAACACAAGTCAGTGACATAGCAGAAAACACAGAAAATGGAGCACAGACGGATGAATGCGAAAAACAGAACGTGCAAATAGAACAAGAGGGAGAAATCTGGACACAAATAGACATGACTGAAACTTTGGAAAGCGCATTGGACAGAGCAGATGAAAAAGAACAAAGCAGTAATGAACAACATGCTGAAAATGAAAGTGAAGCGGGGGAAGAAATGGAGGATAAAACACTGAAAACTATGAAAAGAAGGCGATCGATAAAGGTTATTCCAAGCTTGGAAGCAGCCAGAAAAAGAGCGATTAAAAAGGATGCACTTAAACATGAAAACAGGTATGAGTGTGTAAAGGATTGGAGCGGATGGACTGAAAAGATGACTTTGTTGTACGTTCTCCTCTGTTTTAGGATTTTAAGAATTGTTACATTTAATGCCAGGGGACTTTTAAATGTAAACAAATTTGAAAAAATAAAAGAAATGTGTAAAATTGAAGATGTTTTACCAGAAACTAACTGGAGAGAAGGGTATACAAGTGAAATAAGGAAAAGATGGAATGGGGAAATATTTTATAACAATGGTGATAAGTCTGGAAGAGGAGTAGCAATACTAATAAAAGAAAATAGAGATACAAAATGTAAAATAGTGTATAAGGACACATTTGTGAAATGTATGGAAGTAGAGATAGAATATGAAGAGAAGAAAGTAATAGTGGTCAATGAACAAGCACCAGCAGGGGAGCAGGAAAAGAGAGAGTATTTTAAGTTTTTAAGGGAGTTTTTAAAGAAGCACAATCAAGTTATTATAATGTGGGATTTTAATACAGTGTTTAGTAAATTGGATATGGCTGAGGGAATGGTTTTTAAAACTGACACAGGAAGAAAAGAGCTAAAATTACTGATGGAAGACATGATTGATATATGGAGAGAAAGGAATGAAAAGAAAAAAAAGAAGAATACTCAAGGAGGCAGATAGTCGGGAATTTTATGTGCAAAACAAGAATAGATTTTGTTTATGTACAAGGAACATAGAAGGTTTTATAGAAGGGATGAGGTATGAAGAAACAAGCCTAAGTGATCATAAGCCACTTTTTATGCAAATAGATTGGAGTACAGTGAAAAGAGGGCCGGGGTATGGGTCTTAAACACAGCGGTTTTAAAGAATGAAGAATATGTTGAAAAGATAAAAGATATCATTGAAAATGAAAATGGAATGTATGTGGAAGATAAAAGAATATGGTGGGAAAATGTGAAGAATGCAGTGAAAAATTTACCATAAAATATTGCAGACAAATACAGAAAAGCAAAAAGAATAAGGAAAGATGGGAAAAAGAATTAAATGAGAGGAAAAAAAAGAGATATACAAAAATTAAAAGTAAGAGGAAAAACTGAAGAAATATTAGTGTGAGGTTGCGAAGCAAAGCATATAGTGGAGGAAGAAAAGTGCACAATTTCTTTTAGCTGTAGAAAGGAGAAAGCTGAAACAAAAGGGGGAAATGGAGAAGTATAAAAAAAGAGGATTTTTTGAAAGAAAAAAAGCATATGAAAAGCTATTCATTAGAGATGGAGTAAAAGAAGAAAAAGTATCACTATTGAAGCAAATAAAAACAAAAGTAAGAGAGGAAGATAAAAAAAAAAAAGGATGTGATCAAGACATAAGAGAGGAAAAGATCAAAAAGCTTTAAGTGAATTAAATAGAAAAGTCCAGGTATAGATGGTTTGGGGAGTGAGTTTTATATCGTTTTTAAGGATTTTATAACTAGCACCTTAAAAGAAGTATATGAAGAGGTTTTTAAGAAAGGAGAGATGAATCAAAGAATGGGATTGATGAAGTTGATCTATAAAAGAAAAGGAGAAAAGGGTAGACCTTAATAACTATAGACCAATTACAATGCTCAACACCAATTTAAAGATTTTGGCAAAAATTTTAGCCAACAGATTAAAAGTAGTAATGCATATAGTAATGTATAATTAAAACAAATCTAGTGTACAGTGTAAAAGGAAAATATATAGCAGACAACAATAAGCATAAAAGATATGATCAGGTACATGAAAATCGAAAACAGAGAAGGCTATGTAATTAGTTTAGACTTCAAAAAGCCTTTGACAGGGTGGAACATGATTATTTTTTGGAATTTTAAAGAGTTTTGGTTTCGGAGAGAACTTTACTGAATGGATTAGAATTTTATACAGAGGCGCAATAACGAGAGTTAGCAGTCTGTAAAATGGCCAATAACAAGGCCACTGGGCCCGATGACATACCATCAGAATTGTGGAAGAGGTTAGCAGAACCAGGAGCTTATTTCCTGACAACCCTTGTTCAACAAATTTCCTGATGATGGCATTCCAACTGCATGGAGAAAAAGCTATCTAGTGCCTTTGTACAAAAACAAAAGGTGACATAAGACTCCGTGGGAACTACAGGGCTATAAAACTGATATCACACACCTTTAAAATCTGGGAACCGGTAATAAATAGAAGATTGATGCATCTAACTAAGGTCACTGAAAACCAGTGCAGATTTGTTGCAGAAAAATCAACAACCGATACTATACATTCGATTCAAATCCTTATGGAAAAGCAGAGACAACAAGAAAGATCTACACATGATGTTTATAGATTTAGAAAAAGCTTTTGACCGTGTTCCGAGACCACTAGTATGGCAAGCTCTACGATCACAAAAAGTGCCCGAATGTCTCAATATAGTGGCCGACATGTACGGAGGTGCAACCACTAAGAAAACCACAATACCACATGACCAGAAAAGTGCTGGAGCTTGGTACAGGAAAGAGAAGCCGTGGAAGACCTCACCTAAGATGGATGGATGTTATAAATAAAAGACCTCACTACAGACAATATAGACCCAACAACGATCTAGAACAGAGCAACCTGGAGACAAAAGATTAGGAGAGCCGACCACAAGTAGATATGGGAAAAGGCCGGACAAAGAAAAAGCACGATAAGGAGAGTAAAATGTAATGGGTTTTTAACAGTGTTTTAAAATAAAAAGATCCATAAGACAAGGATGCCCACTTTCAGCCATAAAGCAAGAAGAAAAAAAAAAAAAAAAAAAAGAATAAAAAAAATAGGAAGTAAAGAAAAGGACAAAATATTTCAATATGCAGATGATACCACAGTGATAGTAAAAGAAATGGAGAGTGTTAAAAAAATCATGGAAATTGTACAGATGTTTTGTAAGGGCTCAGGATGTAAGGTAAATGAAGAAAAAACTGTATGAGATTTGGAGGTGTGACAGATTTAACAAATCATTTTACTTTCAAAGAAACAAAAGAAATAAAGATCTTAGGTGTTTTAATTGGGAAGGATGAAAAGAAAGCGAGGGAAACCATGAGGGAAGACATTAGGAGGTATTGAAAGAAGACTGAATCTTTGGAAACTGAGGACTCAATTTAAAAGGGAGGATTTTAATCCTGAATGTGTTGATGGTGTCAAAGTTATGGTATACCTTATATGTGTCATCTATGCCGTTGTGGGCAGAAAGAAAGCTGAAAAAACGTTTGAGATTTTTTTTATGGGACAGGAAGCCACCAAGAATCATATACAACAATTTAATAGGTGCAGTGGGAAGGGGAGGGATTGGGTTTAATAGATGCCGAGCAAAGGAAAAACAGTTTGAGATTGAAAATAATTAAAAAGAAAAAAAGTTTATGGATGAAAATAAAGCAGCATGGGGAAAAAAAAACCCCCAATGGAATATTTTAAGTAAATTTGGGAATTTTAAATTGGGGAAATAATATTTTATGAATGAAAACAGAACTGGATGATGGAAGGGTTACCAGATTTTTATAAGGAAATGATGAGCGCCTGGGGGAAATTTTTACCAATGTACATTTTAAACCCCGAGGCAGAGAGAACATTTTAAATCAGCCTTTATTCTTAAATAACAGCATTTTAAATCAAGGAAAAAAGAGATTTTTTAAAGAAATGGTGGAAGGTGGGAATCACAAGGGTTAGGGATGTTTTATATGAATTTAAAGAAGGGTTTTTACCTGTACAGTGTATAGTAGATGCAATGGAGGAGAAAGGATTTTAGCAGACAAGAAATAAAAACAAACAAACAAAAAAACAGGAAGAGAGGTCTATGTGAAGGTGGGAGAAAAACTGGGTGCTTTTAAAGAATGTACAGTGAAAATGTTTTATAGCCTTTTTAGAGTTTAAAAAAAAAAAAAAAAAAAAAAAAAAAAACCATAACAACCCCCCCCCACACACACACACCTGATCAATCTGCTTGTGATGTTGATAAAAAGTGCAATATGGGAATATGGGAGAGAAGAATTGTGGCAAAAAAGAAAAAAATTGTAATGGATGTAGAGTGTGTGTTTAAAAGAAAAGTCGAAAGATATGTAGAATGCTTTTTTTCCCCCCAAACAAGAAAATAAAATGGATGATTATAATGTTTTTACATCAGATGTATGCAAGGTTTTTAATGATTTACAATGGAAAGTGCCAGGACAACAAGGGTAATTTTATCATTACAGGAATAGAAGCGTTATAGGTTTAAAACAGTCATACCATAAAAAAAAGAAATATTACAATGGATGTAAATAAATGTTTACAAAGTTAGGATTTATTGTTAAAAAAAATATAAGTATATACTGATGTATTTTAATGTGAAAAATATTTATGTTGTAATGTTTTTAATGGAATTTTTGAATACTTTTAATAATAATTTAAAAAAAAAAAAAAAAAAAAAAAAAAAAAAAAAAAAAAAAAAAAAAAACCCCAACCCTCTCATCTGACCTCGAAAGCAAAGTTGGGCCTGGTTAGAACTTGGTTGGGAGACTGAATGGGAATACTAGGTGCTGTAAGCTTTTCATTTGGGAAAGTACTCCCTCATTCTTTATGCAACGTACTGGTGCTTAGACTTCACACGAACGTGTTTTGCGTAAAGTGATTCTCCGTATTTGCAAATCAAAGAATCACTCCTGACGTGAAAGGACACATCATCTTGTCTCATGTTGATGATGCTCTGACGTCCGTCTGAGGAAACTGCTATAGGAAGCAGGAATGCAGCACAACTTTGTACTCTCCCTCATCTAGTTTTTATTTTTTCATCAGTCACACATGACTTCTTAGTTTTGCACGAGGACTGATGTCTCCACAGGTCATTTTTCCTGAACATTCTAAAACAATATGGGCAAGGCAAATAGTCCTTAAGAGAAGCTTTATCAGACGGCTGCTTCCAGGTCACTATGTCCTCTACTTTTTTCCAGAACTTTGGAATTGTGTTTAAAGTCTCCTTTATTGCGCAGCTGTTCCAGAAGACCCTTTCTTTCTTTCGATCTTAATGGAAAGCTGAAGGCATATGCCACATCTTTGACCTCGATATGCTTTCTCCCCAAATGCCTCGAGATCTTTAACTGTGATTTGCCACAGTAGAGGCAATAATGTCTTTTGTCCAGTGCTCATTTATGGTCTTCCCTTTTTGTACAAATTTTTAGGGTCACAGTTGATTTGCCTTTATTTGTTTTGTTTATCTCGAGTTGTTTGTGCCTTTTCAGATAAGTTTTAAGTTGTTTTTTTTTAATAAATGGTGCACTTCCCTCTTTACTGATCATCATTACTCAAATTTGTGTCTGGACCTTCAAGATATTCTTTACTGGACTGTTTCTTAAGCGATGAACCTTTGTTTGGGCTCAAATCTTCCACATCACTGGATGATGACGTTCTGTGTTCCGGATTGTAATCTGGGTCTAGTACTGCGCAGCTGGATACTTCAGATTCCAAGGAATCACTCTCTGGTTCCTCATGAATATCATCCAGCTGCAAGTTCAATCATCATGAGTTAAAGTCTAACTTTAAATAGACACTTCACCACCATTATTTTGACGATGGACTATCTGACTTACTGATACTAACCAAAGTCAATTGTAAATGTATATTATAACAGTACATTACAAAATTAACAACAGTTACCGGGCTTAGCTGACCACTTTTATTAAGTGAAAGGACATGACATTTTAATTTCCTGTGCAGAAATATTTCAGTTGCTTAAGCAGCTTCAAACTTGTTAAATTGTAAAGTCTAAAACTACAATTATGAGATTAAAATGCATGTTTTGTTCTTCAGGCTCTGAGTTCCAGCACGAAAAAATAAAGGTCAACGTTAAGAGTTTAAAGCTTCTATTTCTAACGTTCAGAAAACCCTTGTTTCTCTGTGTGTAGCTATTAGCCAAGCGAACTGCACATATACTGTATCTCACAAAAGTGAGTACACCCCTCACATTTTTGTAAATATTTGATTATATCTTTTCATGTGACAACACTGAAGAAATGACACTTTGCTACAATGTAGTGAGTGTACAGTTTGTGTAACAGTGTAAATTTGCTGTCCCCTCAAAATAACTCGCACAGCCATTAATGTCTAAACCGCTGGCAACAAAAGTGAGTACACCCCTAAGTGAAAATGTTCAAATTGGGCCCAAAGTGTTAATATTTTGTGTTACACAAGCTGTACACTCACTACTTTACATTGTAGCAAAGTGTCATTTCTTCAGTGTTGTCACACGAAAAGATATAATCAAATATTTACAAAGATGTGAGGGGTGTACTCACTTTTGTGAGATACTGTAAGTATAATATAATGTTTTCTCTCTCTCATACACATTAAAAAAAAAAAAATCACTCCTCATCAGGTTCATTTTTGATACTCAGTATGGTTCTTTTCATCACTAAAATGTTTTTATTCTTATTTTTAAAAACAGACTCAGAATATGATTAGCATAAAATAAAACTAATAAGCAAAGTAACTATATAAACTCAATAACTCACAGGAAGTCAATGTAAAATCTCAATAAAATAAACTGAGATGAATAAAGAATACAAACAGAACCCTGGTGACATCTTTCAAAAGTATTTAATACATTTAAATTGCTTCACATTCTTACATATAGAACCTTTAATATAATCTCCATTATTTAATGTCAAATTTAATGTGCTAAAGCACAGACCCTATAGAATGGCCCAGATACCTGAGGTCTTATGTTTGGACTGTGCCCAAAATACAATTAGTCTTCTATTTGGAGTATTAAGTATCAATTCATCATGGAGACTGAACCTAATCTACAACTCTATTAATGTGCAGGGACACCATGAAACTGTACAGTTGCAACCATCTACCATGCTGATAACTTTTATCTCCACCACTTGTAAAATAGAACTTCTCCACTGTAGCCTACATACATGTAGCTGTCCTAACAGACATGAGGATCTAATCTAGCAGCATTACATCAGTTTAAGTACTTCCTACAAACAATCACACTGGATCTTACAATCAGTTATTATCTTATCCTTAACTTATAATGATTCCAGATCTGGGATTAATTTCTATCACCACATTATGTTGTTTCATTTGCAAAATTCCACCTTAAAATTTTATTACAGTTACTAACAACTGCTCAAAAGATTTTTTGTAAAGGCACATACCTCTGTTGAACTTTCTTCCATCGTTTCCTGGACACCAAAGAGAAGATTGAAAAAATTACTACATCATTATATCAGTTTAAACAAAATAATTCCAGTCACAGGCAACAATAAGGCAATACAGTAATGTTTTAGTACCTCATTCATCTTTTTACATGACAATTAAGACCTTAAATATAAAGATATACTACAGATTGTGATTTATACAGAATATGTATGGATATAATTTATATAATTTGGTCACTTGTTCATTTTTTCAGAGAAGCCGCTGTAAAGAAACAAATCCGTCCACTGACTTGTCTTGATTATACTCGGTCAATTTGTTCTTAAACTTTACTCTAGTTCATCTCGAAAGTTCCATGAGTCTCCGACATACCGATAGCTTCTGTCCATATGCATACCACGATCACTAAAACAACCCCCACCCTGAAAAAATAAAAAGCTACATGTTTACCATAAAAATACCTGCAAGTGAGGATCATAAAATCTTACCTGCACTGTAAAGGTTTTTGAAAATCAGCTTTCGCATCGATTATGATGAAATCTCAGCCACTCCGGGCTTCTCCTGAACATCTCCAGGCCACTGCTCAAGTCATCCATTTTAGGTCAAGATGCACGTGCAGCGCAGTTGCAGGTGTAGGGGAGGGGGAGGGCGTGGCTACCAATTAAGGCCTCACTGAAGGCAGCTAAATGTGCATCACAATATTCTCCAATTCTCAACTCTGACTCACAGGCTTAGAGTGTTTGAAATAAAGGAAGGTTGACGTTTATTAATGCAGTTAACTTAAAACCTAAGTAAAACCTAAATTCGATTGTATGTATATCAGTAGTGCAAAAAGTAGTCTGATATTTTAACTACAAGAGTACAACATTGAATTAATACTGTTACAAGTCATGCATTTAAATTTGAACTTAAGTAAAAATAAAAAAGTATAAGCAACAAAACATGCTTAGTACCAAAAGTATAAATATGCGTTATGCACAATTCAGTAATTAAATTACTGAATTTTAATTGTGGATGTATTCATTTTAAAAAATCCTTTTAAAATTGCAGATTGTAAAGGTGGAGCTAATTTTCAGATGTTATACTGTCTGAAATGTTCTTGGAATGGAAATACTCTAAACTAGTAGGCCTACCTCAAAGAAGTACCTCAATACTGTACTTAATTACATGACCTATACAAATATATTTACAGCACCCTCCACTAATATTGGCACCCTTGGTAAATATTAGCAAAGAAGGCTGTGAAAAAAGAAGGTATTGTCGTGAATAAAATCAACCTTTTAGCCTAGGTCAAAAACTTCGTAGACAGAGAGTTTAGTAGATGTCAAAAAGTAAATAAACTTTATTGAAAATCAATAAAGTGTGACAGTCTGCAGAGTGTCCGAATTATGCATACACAAACATGTCTTTATATACCTATCTCCACAGCATAGTCTCTGTAGGTGGGGTCTTGCCTGTCCTCGTTGAAATAGACCAGTCTTCTTTTGCCACAATTAAATATTCATGTCTGTGTTATCTTAAATTTGTGGAACATGCGCAGTTAGTTGTTTTTCTTGAAAAGGTTTCATGAGGACAAGGTTTCTTTTACAAAAAAAGGTTTCACACAGGCTTGTGTGTCTTGACCTTGACTCCCTTCTTAGGCCTCAATGAGCATCTGTCTGTCTCTATCGGTTGTCCCCGCTGATATCTACCTCCTTTCCCGAGGCCCTCTCCTAACTCCCTAATTTGTATCTGCCTCAAAGTTATTTACTCACACATGCGAATATCTACTGCTAATTTTTATTGTTGTGGAGACAGGAGACAGCTAATACAGAAGAACAATTGTTGTACACTGAAACACAGAGTTCATTCAACTCAAATCCACTCAGAATATAATTTGATCAAACATTGATCTATGGATTTAGATTATGCTTCTAACTGTTGATTATACATATAGATTATGTTTTTTAACCAATATTGATTATACGATAATGCTCAAGTAATATTTCTAAATGTTGGTTACATATTGAATTCACTTCATTAACATATCCAAATGTCAGTTACACATATTGTTTGCACTTCAAAGATATTTTCCATAGTATAAATATGAGGTAACACATAGGCCATATTCCCTTAATCATTAATAACAGTGACCCAGGACAGCCAGGAACCTTGGGTTGATTTTTGATGACGGCTTGACCTTTACAGACCACACATCAACAACTGCATGGTCCTGTAGGTTCATTCTCTACAACATCAAGAGAATCAGACCCTATCTCACCGAACAGGCTACACAGCTACTAGTCCAGGCTCTTGTCATATCAAAACTGGACTACTGCAATGGACTACTCTCGGGCCTCCCAGCAGCTCCATCGAACCCCTTCAGATGATTCAGAATGCAGCAGCACGCCTTGTCTTCAACCTGCCCAAAAGAATCCATGTCACACCCCTCTTCATCTCCCTCCACTGGCTTACTGGAGCCTCCCGCATCAAATTTAAGGTTTTGATGCTCACGTACAAGACCTTGCCTGGAACAGCACCCCCTACCTCAACACTTGTCTTTGAGGCTTACGTTCCCTCATGCAATCTGTGATCGATTAATGACCGACACTTAGTAGTGCCTACTCAGCGTGGCTCAAGGTCCCTTTCCAGAACCTTCACACTAACTGTCCCTCAGTGGTGGACTGAACTTCCAACCTCAATCCGGACCGCAGAATCTGTCACTATCTTCAAAAAACAGCCAAAGACCCACCTCCCCCGTGAACACCTAACCAACCCATAAAATGCCAACCCCACATTATCCTTAATAAAAAAAAAAAAATTAAAACTACATACTCTGGCTCTTACACCTCTACTCTGCACACTTTGCTTTTCTAGACCTCAAAGATCTTGTATAGTAGCACTACTTGCATTGTTCTCCGCTTGATATAATATCTCTTTGCTTGTATTTCCTCATTTGTAAGTCAGTTTTGGATAAAAGCGTCTGCTAAATGAATAAACGTAAATGTAAACAATCGGTAAAACCAAGGAATATAGTTGTGATGTGCGGCAAACAGTTGTTGATCTTCACAAAATAGGAAGTGTCTATAAGAAAATAGCAGAAGCATTGAAAATGTCCATTTCCACCATCAGGGCAATAATTAAGAAGTTCCAGTCAACTGGAGATGTTATGAATCGACCTGGAATTGGACGTGTGTCTATATCGTCTCAACACACTGAAGAGGACGGTTCGAGTGGACAAAACATCTCCAAGGATCACAGCTGGAGAACTGCAGAAGTTAGTTGTGTCTTGGGGTCAGAAAGTCTCCAAAACTACAATCCGAAGTCACCTACATCCATCACCACAAGTTGTTTGGAAGGGTTTCAAGAAGAAAGCCTCTACTCATCCAAAAACAAACTCAAGCACAGGGGCATAAACTGGGCTGGGCATGCAGGGCTGTAGCCCCAAAGATCTTTTCTTTAGCCCTGAATAATTCTGCACCTTGGAGCGATTTGTCACTACGTAACTGAACACATATGCCAAATTCCTATGACAAATGAATAAAAGAAGACAGCTTGTAATTTTATATCTTCAGTGAACGGAGGCGAGGCCAATCAGACAGGGTGTGCAGAAAAATACTGCCAAGTTCACACAGTCAGTGTGAGGAAAAATGGATGCTGCTTGATTTTAAACCAGTAAATGAGTTGAAACTGAAACAGTAACATCCTCTCATGCTGAGCAGGAAAACAAGGTGTGTAAATATCTATATGAGTTTGTGAATATATATAAGTTTCATGAAAATGATATGAGCAGAGCATAAGGACAGATAATGTACTCTGCACTGCACTGTAGCAGCTAAACCCATACAGTGATAACTTAGACGAGCAAACACATGGGCTAACACACAAATACCTGACTATCCCAGATGTCTGTAAAAACGACCACATCATCGAGGGAGGCTTCACAGTTCTCTACATCTCCCAATACCTGTGCCATTAGCCGCTGAAATGTAGCTGGAGCATTTTTTAGACCAAAAGCCATAACCGTATATTAGAGGAACCTGTCTGGTGTTGTGAATGCAGAAATCTCAGATGCACGTGGTGTGAGTGGAACCTGCCAGTAACCCTTTAGAAGGTCCAGTTTTGTGACAAAGTTTGCATTTCCGATTCGGTCAACACAATCTTTTATTCTTGGGAGGGGAAACGAATCCGGCTTTGGTTAAAACGTTGACTTTTCTATAATCTGTGCAGAACCTATAGCTTTTGTCAGGCTTTGGAACTAGTAGGCAGGGCGAGCACCAGGGACTACAGCTAGGCACAGCAAGACCATTCTCAAGCAAGTAGTCTGTTTCTTCTGTCATAATGGCACGTTTAGTGGGATTAACCCTGTAAGCATTTTGTTTAACTGGAGTATTATTACCCACATCAATGTCATGTCTGAGGACAGTAGTATGAGAAGGGGTATCAGAAGAAAGTGATGGATATTTCTTTAAAAGACTTATTAAATCACCGTGGGCTGGCTCTGACAAGTGCGCAAGTTTAGACTGGATATTTGCCAGCTATTCAGAGTTTGGTAACTGATCACAGGGAAAACAAGCCCTACCTAAACTGAGACCATCCACCTCAGGAGAATACTCAGATGGTGGCATGCTCATAGAGGCAGCAGCTACTGACTTGACAACAGGAAGTGAAGAGCCAACATCTGTGGTAGCACGAGAGATATAAGGCTTGAGCATATTCACATGGCACACACGAGACTTTCGTTTCCAGTCAGGGGTTTTCACAACATAGTCTGTATCACTCAATTTAGACTCAATAACATAAGGACCTGGGAACCTAGCCTGGAGAGCAGAGCCGGGTAATGGCAGTAAAACCAAAACCTTGTCACCCGCTTGGAATGTATGCACCACAGCCTTTTTATCAAAACGAACCTTCATACAGGCCTGAGAGGATGCCAGAGAACTTTTGGCTAACTCAAAAACAATATGTAGGTGCTCATGAAAGGAACTAAAATAATCTAGGACATTCCTAGTTGGGGGTTTCACCGGACTTGGAGACAAGCTCTTCCTGTAAAACCTTTAAAGGTCCATGAACAGAGTGCCCAAAGACTAACTTGGCAGGACTGAAACCAAGTGACTCTTATCACAGATAGTAAACAATAACGGGGAATCCCTTCATCCCAATCTTTTCCCTGACCTAAACAGTAGGTCCGAAGCATAGACTTCAATGTCTGAGGGAAGCGTTCAAATGCACCCTGGGACTCTGTGTGATAAGCACTAGAAATCTAATGACGCATGTTCGGTTGTGTCATAACCTTCCTGAACAGGGAAGACATAAAATTTGAACCCTGGTCTGACTGGATGTATTTTGCCAAACCAAAAGTGGTACAAAACTTGACAAGACATGGGACTTTATGCTACGAAGGGGTATAGCTTCAAGGCACCTAGTAGCAGCACACATCAAAGTTAGTAGATACGAATGACCAGACTTGGCTCGAGGAAGGGCACCCACACAATCTATTAAAATTCTTTCAAAAGGTTCTCCCATAACAGGTACAGGTTGAAGTGGAGCAGGGGGAACGACCTGATTTGGCTTCCCTGCAACCTTACACACATGACAGGAGCGGCAATACCTGGCAACCTCTGACCACATAGCAGGCCAAAAAAAAAAAGCCTTAAAACACGGTCATATGTCTTCCTCACACCAAGGTGACCAGCGTGATAATGGTCATGGGAAATACTCAACACCTGGGTTCAGTATGGTTTTGGAAGCACAAATTGAAAAACTGACCTCTAATCATGCTCAGAGTTTGAGGGAGTTTTCTGGCCAGCCACAAACTGTTCTCGCCCAACACCCCATTTACCACACTCTTCTTAAGATACTGAAGAAGTTTTACATTCGGGAAGAACCCCAGGACTAAAACACAAATCTTGGTTTTCAAACAAGGGATCATCACTACACATAAAAGAGTCTGAAATATCGACAGCACCTTTCATTTTGTGAGCTTGGGCACGTGTCACTACACAGGAACTGAAGACAGAGGGAAACTCACGTAAAAGCTCATCACTCTCATGCAACACGGGAGCGTCTGTTAAAACAGGTAAATGGAAAACCTTTCCACCAGCTAAATCATTACCGCAAATAAACAAAACTCCCTTAACTGGCAACTGAGGTCAAACTGCAACCTTAACAAAGCCAGACACCACCTCAGAATGAAGATAAACCATACACTGTAAAAAAAAAAAAAAACTGATTTTAAGTTGTCCCCAAGTAAATATTTAAGTTGACACAACAAATAGTTTTTTTTTAGTTTTTCAGTCAACTTAACATGTTAAGTTTTCACTATCAAAACTAGTTTGTGAGTTGAATTAACAAGTTTCTGTCACCTCAACTGAAAAGCATATGTTGATTCAATACAACAATGATTCTGAACATTCTGAACATTCATCACGAGATTTAACGTGAAGTGCGAAACAGACAGAAGACGATAGATGTTGTAGGGCAAAATCGAAATCTTCCACCATTGTCAAATTTGGTAAGTAAATATTTGTTCATATTGATTTCATCACTTGTAAAAACAACATGTACTATATAATAGTATATTGTTTATAATAGTAAACAATACAAGTATTGTTTACGTCGTTTCTACATCGAATTAAACTGCAGCTAATCCACACATAGTTTGGCTAATCTTATTATATTGTTGCTAGTCAGCGAACTAAAGCTAAATATTTATAAATGTAACGAAACAAAACTAGCTAAGTATTATTTCTTCTAGACACTTAATACACATTTAATATATCAACAATTTCTCTCCATGAGTTGTAAAAATCAGCGGGTAGGTTAGTCTGAGGAAGATATTCACAGGCGACATGATAAGCTATCCTCCAAGATATTGTTACATATCACAATATGTAAATATGTGTGTGTGCACCGCATTCAGTGTTAATTTATCTATTTTATTTTATTTCTTTTTTAATGTGAATGCGAGAATACAGAGCAGGAAGTGTGTGGTGTTACAAGAGCAAAAACCTTGAGAGAGAACTTAATTAAGTGCTCGCGCACTGTGTAGTAAGGTGTCGTTCATGAATGAATCGTTCATTTTGAGCAAATCTTTAATATGATTCGGGAACAACGAGTTGTCTCAGAGAGTGATTCGTTCATTTTTGAACACGTATGCGCAGCAACATTCCCACAGGTTCTATACCGGAAACAGAATTGATTAGTTCACCTCTGGAGTCTTTGGTTCACTTCACAGCCCCACTGCCTTCAGAATATGGGGCAGTCACATGATGAACGAATGCCTCGAACCTGAAGACTTGAGACGCGAACTAATCAAATGTAACGTGACAAAAGAAGAACGACTTGGATCGGGAGGTGAGGTGAACTAACAGACTGCGTAGCCTAATGCTAAGTAATTAAATAAAAATTTATGTTTCTCATAATTCGGCCTTGGTTGCATTAGCCTATAGTTTATTTTTTTATTCCAAATGTGATCAAAGTTTGCATAAGACCTAGATGTGTTGGGGAATTTAACATGTAACATTTTAATTTTATTCTTCTGAAATGAACGAAATGACTCAAAAAAAAAAAAAAAAAGATTAGTTCATTTTGCTGAACGAGATTTAAAGATCCGAGTCATTAAAATGATCCTAACTTCCCATCACTAAACTGTCTGAATTGGGCACCTGCATGCTTTCTGTGTGGGCGCGTGCTCTGTGATGTGTGCTTACGTTAACACAGGTGAGTGGTCAAGTAAACAAATTTACAGGCCAAGTCCTGTCTTAAGTGGATGAAAACAGTCGTATACTACAATGCATCGCCTATAATATCGTTAAAGTTAATAAAACAACAAAGGAAAAGATAACTCATCATTGCTCTGAGTTACTTTACTCCTGAATGGTTGTGTTAATATTTGTGACTATGCTTGCACTTAGATTTTAAGCAGTTTGTTTAAGTATGCAAGTCTTTAAACGTTATATATATATATATATATATATATATATATATATATATATATATATATATATATATATATATAAAGTTGTATAAACTTGTAATTTTCTGATGCTCCTGCTTCCACTGTAATGCAAATGTGGTGAGGTGTGCCGTGATTAAACGTCACCCTTATTAACTACATGGCCAATGAGCTCTCTTCCTACCATAGTATATAAGCTGTTGTTTAGGCTTTACGGAATGCGTCATGGTCGAAAACCAGCCCCTTCCTTTTGTTGCAGAGTGTGACATTGGGCTGTGGAGACTGTGCATGTGCGATGTGCCGCTTGCTCTCAGTGCGGTGTGCCGTCAGGGCTCTCATCTGTGTAGCATGGCAGTTTAACGTAGCCCCGGTCGGAGCGCCAGCTGCTGCTGTCACAACTATTAAAGAAGCTATCATATGATTTTCGTATGTGCAGTCGTGAGTATTAAATGGTCTGCACTTATATAGCCCTTTTATCCAAAGCGCTTTACACTGTGTCTCATTCACCAATTCACACACACACACACACCAGTGGTAGCAGAGCTGCCATGCAAGGCGCTAACTTGCCATCGGGAGCAACTTGGAGTTCAGTGTCTTGCCCAAGGACACTTCGGCATGTGGAGTCATGTGGGCCGGGAATCGAACCACCAACCCTATGATTAGTGGACAACCCGCTCTACGACCACAGCCGGGTCCACAGCCGGGTCCTTGATCTTGCATGCATTAAGGCAGGCTGACTGAGTGCAGTCGTTTTGGTATAGCTCCCCCCCTCACTCGCGGAGCCACGTTGCCGCTCTGAGGCTGCTTTGAGCTGCTTTTGGCTGCTTTTGACTGCTTTGGGCTGCTTGATTCTGTTTGGTTTTGCTGCTTTGTTTTGTGTTTGTTAATGCCACTAAGATCAGTTTTCTTTAATTCAACTGTGTTGTAACAGTCTTTATCAATTATGCTGATACTGCTATGTGGTAGTAAAGGTTTTGGTCAGCTTTGGTAAACTTGCTACCTGCAATCAGTTTGAGTGTGGGGTTATCTCTACCATCATGATTAAGTTTGTCTTTGTTTTGTTTCATTCTCTTGTTTGTCTGCTTTGAGCATATTGTAATTAATTTTTGTGTTTTTGTTGTCTCCTTGTAGGAGCTGAGTGCTTCCAGAGGCTGGGGGAGGTCCTTTGAGGCACCTTGGGCTTTACTTAATTAAGGGTCGTTATTATTGCTGTGTTTTATTTGCAGTGAATTTTGTGGGTATGATTCTGATTAGTGGGGTGCTTTTCCCTTTTGTACAGCTGGTGCTGTCGTGCTAGCCTGCCCTTCATACAGGAAGCCTCAGTCCTCCTATGATTATTGTTCATTTTCTCTTGTGACTGCTTTATTTGACCAACACCTGACTGTGTTGGCTGCTTTTTAAAAAAATAATTCTTGGCCAGTTTTTTTAACTTCAAAATAAAATGTATTTTTGTATGGAAACTCTTACCTGTTCTAAGTGGAACGTATTTGTGTGTCTCTATTTGTGTTATTTCCCCCATTTTCTCGGGGTGGCGTAGTTGTTGCAAAACGAGCCACATTGCTGCACTCACTCATTAGCTTTGCTTACAATATCAATATGGACATGAACCGCTGGCCATGAAATATATCAAGAGATTTGGTGAGAATCTATTACTTTGGTCCTGATCTTGCTTGTGTACACTGTTTATTACATTTTTGAATGCCTTTTTGTCTCTTTTCTTCATAGAAAAAATATTTCAGGCACTGAAGTAACTTTGTCTTTTTTGTCACCCAATATGAAAAAAATATTAAACTTGCATTTTTTGTTCTTTTACCTAAAGTAAAGTGTAACTTTATGGACTTGGCTACATTGTACAGCAGTGCTGTAGTACTTTGGAATGGAACCTTATGACCTTTGACCTGCACTGTGAAAATTCAAATGACTTTTTTTGCAGTGTTGTTTAACATGTTTCTGTGTTATGTTTGTTTGATGTTCTGTAATGACTGAATGTCAGAATTCACCAGACTTGTGTCAATGGACCTGAGCAAGTTCTTTTATGAGGGTCTTGACAAACACGCCTCAAAGCTGCTGTATTTGTACCGCTCAATCCGCTATGCAGACATCACAGAAATGAGTGCCATACTGGAGAGCCTGGATAAAAATGTGAGTAGATTTATTTGAAGTGTATTTGTTTTGTAAACACTGGTCATTTCCTTTCTTGCTATTTCTCTTGTCCTGCATAATTTGAGTATAAAACATTTGTACTTTTGAGGCATCAAATCAACGGAAGAGGGTTGCAGTACAGTTGGGGCTGCCACTGTACATGCGGGAGAATCCATCTCAGTTCTTAAAGATCTGTGAGGTAAGTGTCTGTGAGAAAAGTAAGAAGGGATGTTGGAAGATATTCAGATAACAGAAGTCCATGTATTGATATTTCCAGATATTTTGATGGAGTTTACCTTATTTTATTTTCATGACATGATAAATTTCAGGACGTTGTACTGTATTTTTTACCACCTTCTAATATTAATTCATCTTGTGTGATAACTAGTAAAGTTAAGATCGGTTCACTCATGCTGTTCTTAAGTCATTGAGCTTGTGAGGTGGTATGTGTGAAAGCACATTTTAAAGTTTGTCGTTGTTTTTAATACAGCACACACATTCTGAAGAAGAGTCAATCAAGGGCATGACTGTTGGAATCATTACAGTTGTGGATGACGTGATGGACCCTATTCCATGTGACTGCAGTGATGTAGCTCTTGTAATCGAAGAGGTTGTCGTTCTACGCAACCTTGGTGATGTACAAAATGCATTTGTCAACTTGATGGGATTGCTCTATGCACTTAACATAAACTACCCCAAAAACTTCAAATACACGTTTGAGGTGATTCAGAGGCTGTTCATGAACATTGGAGCTGATGCCTGCAGTGCACGAGTACATTCACTTAAAAATAAACTGCTGAAGTAGAGATGGGTATTATGCATTTCTTGTAAAAGAGATTTCATGTGGTGTTATGTGTATGTTAGTTTCTAAGACAGTTTTGTCTTATATTTTCACCTTTAAACACTGGGCAAATGAAATGTAATTTTGCTAGGCAAAAACAGATTTCTGCTTGTGTTTTCGTTTTTTTTTTTTACGATTGTAATAGATTTTTGATTACTCAAATTGATCTTACCACAACATAAAAACCTTTTTGCTTAAAGAGTTAAAAGAAACACTGGCTATTGTAGCTCTGGATATTTGAATCTGTTTGACTTGTTCTGTTTACATTTGTAAATTTATAAGTGAAACAATTGATCAAGTCTTTCATATGGAAAAATGGGTTGTTATTTATTTGGTTGAACTTGCTAATGTAAGTTAGGAAAATAAGCCACATTAAGTTAAATGAACTTGAATTTGAGTACAGATAGCTTGAAAAAGTTAAGTTCACCCTACTTTTATAACAGTATTTCAACTGTACTCAGGAAGTCTGCATTACTTGAAACAAGAAGTTGAATCAATTATTTATGTCAACAAAACTTTAAGTTGAAATTACTTATTTTACATAAATACAACTTAAAGTCAAAGCAAAAAGACAACTCAATAAGTTAAGTTGCGTGAACAAATATTTTTTTACAGCGTATGCAATGGGGCCTTCACTACACCAAGTTCAATACCTTGAACTAGAACATCTACACCACAGCTAGAGTGCTCAGACAAAGGAAGGACACCTTCCACCATAAAGGACTGAGCGGCTCCAGGGTCTCTCAGAATACACAGTGGTTTACGGTCAGAGAGCAAAACTACGCCATCCAGAATAAAAGGTTCAAATGCTGTGTCAACTAAGGAAAGTGAGTGCAAACTGTCAGTGTTGTCATTGTACCTGCACTAAAACCACACTCTTAGGACTGTTTTGTGATTTCCATCGATTTTTGCATATTAAAACGGGACCAGCAGCAATGAGGTGACCAGATTCGCGACAGTAAAAACATTCACGGGACTCACTAGCACTTTTAGATGCGCTCACAGGAGCGTTGTAGCTGTAGCTGCGATCAGAAAGATCACGACGACGCGGAGCGGAAAATACAGTTTTGTGCATGAGCACAAACTCATCAGCCAAAACGGCAGCATCAGCGAGTGGAGAGAGTTTTTGCTCATTCAAATAAACCACAAGTTTGTCAGAAATACAGGTCTTAAATTCTTCCAGCAGGATCAATTCTTTTAACTGATCTAAAGTAATGACCTTATTTGCGGCGCACCACTTATCAAAGAACGCAGACTTTTCATGCGCGAACTCAACATATGTTTGGCTGGCGGTTTTGGCATGCTTTCGAAATTTCTGCTGGTAAGCTGCAGGGACAAGTTCATATGCCCGTAACACATCTGATTTAACTGTGTCATACTCCAAGCTTTGTTCCAACGTTAGAGCAGAACATACTTCTTGAGCTTTTCCCACAAACTTGCACTGTAGCAATAAAGACCAAATATTTCTAGGCTCAAACACAGGGAAATAGGTGTCCACCTCACTTTCCCTAAACATAGGAACTAAAGCAATGTGTTTACTAACATCAAAACCAGCAGGACTCACAGACGAGGTGCCACGAAGCGCAAGCTCTAGCACAGGCGATGACTGATGAACAGGTAGAGGAAGCGCAGGTGCAGGAGACGCAGGTGAACCAGGAGCTGGCCTATTTCGCAGCGCCAACTCTAACTCCAGCGCCTTCAGCTTTATCTCCTTCTTGGTTTCCAGCTCCAGTGTGTGGAACTGTAGCTGAGCTTGATACTGCAGACGACAAGGTCAAGTTTCTTTAGTTGCAGTGCGAGCATGGGTTCCTCTAATACCGCGGGATCTATGCGCGTCGGTTCCTCGGGCTTGGCCCCAGCCAAATCCTCGGAACCACTGACCGGTGATGCAACACCCGCCTCGGTAGGCTCAAGCATGACTCGCTGTGTGCCAGAGTGCAGCGCGAACTACAAACATGGCCGACGAGGACTACACTTTCCAGACACCCATGGATTTAAATAAAAGATGTCTGGGCAAACTGTGACCTCCTCGAGTTAAAAGTGAGCATCCAAGGAAATTTACTGTGTTAACTGCACTACATTCTGCAGTCACACAGCACCAGAAAAAATATGTCTTACTGTACAAAGCACCTGCAAATAATAAAGCAAGTAATTAAAAGTTCATCCATCATTTCACTTCCACTAATCAGTCTTTTGACCAGTCTAAAAATAAAAAGACTAAAAAGAAACTGAGACTTAGCAAGAAGAACTAAAGATATGTGGATTATGAAGTCTCAGTTCCACCACAGCTTCAACATCCCTGGATCTTCTCTTTTAAAGCTTGGAGAAAGGCATGTCTTTCGGACTCTTCTTTTCCAGGGCTGTTTGCGCTGACTTCATAAGATCCTGTGTCTGCAACATGTTCATGTTCCAAGTAGCCTGGAGACGCAGAGGAGATATCTCAGATTTCGACCGCTCTACTTTGTGTTTGCGGCCATACTGTGTGTGCATGGGTCTACCTTGAGGCTAAAAATGCTATTCATGTCTTAGGCAGATTCCTACCATGTAGTCTAGGCTCTCAGTTACACTGTGGTCTCAGGAGTAGAGGAGGTTGATTTTAATTCCCTGGACAGCGACGGGACTCCGGCCTGCAATCTCACCTGCTATTTCCAGAGCTCCGGCAATCACTGACTATCAGGGAACACACGACTGCAGAGATGAAGAACAGAACACACACTTGCCTTCATTTATACTAAATAATTAAGCTACATGAAAAAAATACACGGTACAACCCAAAGTCACATTCTTCTGTTATCATTCCATATCTTCCATGTGTCAGTCCAGAATTTCACCATTTTGTAATCACAGAAATTAACGCAAAATCAAGAAACTCCACAATATTCAGAGGAGCTTCCACTTTTTCAAAGTTACTGCAGAACAGATTTGGGCCAAAACGTGTCATAACACGTCATCACCACAACAGGCCTTCAGCACAGGTTACTCTACTTCCTGAACAAGTGCGGACCTCATTCATGGGACAATTCACATTCACAGTTCCAGTGTAACCGAACTCGGACCACCTTCTACAGGTTGTCTCGGGTTCGGTACCGCAGTGCACTTCCCAGTCCACATTACGACTGTCACATTATCAACTTTTCATGCAAACTGCTCTGTTTTGGACTAAACTTCCAGTGTGAAAGCCCACTAGAACAGCCACACTGCAGAATTTTTCTGTCTACAAATGAATAAATTTCAAGTTTTGTAGCTCTTCTTTGATAAATGACAAGATGGTAATATCATAAAATAGTCCACTTTGTATTAAAACCAGACATCTGATGCTCACTGTGGTTTATTTAATCTTCAACAAACTGCAAATGTAAATAATTGTTCAGAGTGTGCCCCCTTGTGGTCAACTCTTTCATAGAGGCTTGTACGAGTCAGAACAATCAGCCCATTCTTATCTTCTCATCACTTACTGTCTCTATATATGATCATATGGACAAAAATAACTTGTTTACAGATCTTGGTGTAAACATGTAAGCAAGCAATGTATGGCAAGTTAATGTTCCTCATACCTTCACCTGAAAAAAGGCATCCTGTGTGCATAGACGAATATATCACAGGCTGTGATTAGATCCACTCCTGCGAAAGAAGAAGAAATCAGATCCACAAAAAAAACTGTTAGTACTTCAGTCTCCTGCAGCTAAAAGCCCCAGTAAAAGATAACTCTCTGATGGTTAAAGCTTTGCAGGAAAAGTGACACCACAACTCTGGAAAGTTCCATCCATATTGTTTGCTGAGTGTATGAGATGATGATACTTAACACTCCCAACAGACCTGCTCCCACACACACGCCATGCACTGCCACCACCACGGGCTTTGGACACTGCAGACACATCAAACACAAAATTCAGTTTATATACCACAATGTATTACTCTAATAGGTTATTGATTGTGCAAATACTACATGCATGTAGAACCCCTACATGCTTTATGTTTAATTTATGTAAGGAATAAACATGCGGTTATAGGAAAGTAGTCAACGATCCAATGAAGTGGAGTGACCGTTACCACCCTAAGGTAGAACTGCACATTCTGAAGTGTTTTATTCCCCTTATACCACAGCAAGTTGTCAACAAGTGCATTTCTTTATTAATTAAAGAAGAACATGTCATACACATTAATCTATTTTAAAGGCTGACCGATAGTGGATCTTACAGATGTCAATAACCAAGTCGGGTAGCACCTACTAATAACCACTGAATACTACTGAATGAAAATATAACACTTATAAAAATTAAGTTCACTTTATTACAAAAATAAACAGTACTGACCATACCATGAAAATGTACTGCACTAATATATATATATATATATATATATATATATATATATATATATATATATATATATATATATATATATATATATATATATATATATATATATACACACACACACACACACACACACACACACTATGAATAAATATTAAAGTAAATAAAAAGATATAAGATGTACAGTATTTCACAAAAAGTGAGTACATCCCTCACATTTCTGTAAATATTTGATGATATCTTTTCATGTGACAACACTGAAGAACTGACACTTTGCTGCAATGTAAAGTAGTGAGTGTACAGCTTGTGTAACAGTGTAAATTTGCTGTCCCCTCAAAATAACTCAACACAATGTCTAAACCACTGGCAACAAAAGTGAGTACACCCCTAAGTGAAAATGTCCAAATTGGGCCCAATTAGCCATTTTCCCTCCCCGGTGTCATGTGACTTGTTAGTGTTACAAGGTCTCAGGTGTGAATGGGGAGCAGGTGTGTTAAATTTGGTGTCATCGCCCTCACACTCCCTCATACTGGTCACTGGAAGTTCAACATGGCACCTCATGGCAAAGAACTCTCAGAGGATCTGAAAAAAAGAATTGTTGCTCTACATAAAGATGGCCTAGGCTATAAGCAGATTGCCAAGACCCTGACACTGAGCTGCAGCACGGTGGCCAAGACCATACAGCAGTTTAACAGGACAGGCTCCACTCAGGACAGGTTCCACTCAGAACAGTCCTCGCCATGATCGACCAAAGAAGTTGAGTGTACGCGCTCAGCGTCATATCCAGAGGCTGTCTTTGGGAAATAGTGCTGCCAGCATTGCTGCAACGGTTGAAGGGGTGGGGGGTCAGCCTGGGCTTTGGAAACTGCAGACACAAACACAAAATTCAGTTTGTTAAAATGTATTACTCGAATAGGTTATTGATTGTGCAAATACTATATGCATGTAGAACCCCTACATGCTTTGCGTTTAATTTATGTAAGGAATAAACATGCGGTTAAACGAGCTTCATTTTGGTAAAATGTTAATATAATGATGTGTTTGACCTTATATACAGCCACAATACCAACTGCAACAGTGTTGACTTCACAAAATACAGGTTTTTATTTCCTGAAAAGTAACAGTGTGTCATATGAGGTTTCCACTTGAGAGTGACATGTACAGTGTCCTCCACTAATATTGGCACCCTTGGTAAATATGAGCAAAGAAGAAAACCTTTTGTTCAAAAAAATATTCACAAAAATACTCTGCTCTCATGGACAAACAATTGCAAACACCACAAGTTTATATAAAAAAATATTTGTTAAATAGGTGTACAACAATTATTGGCACCCCTCTGAATCCATGAGAAATGTATTTGAAGTGTATTCCTTTGGTAACGCATAAGCCAAATTCTCTTACTCATTCAGAACAATAAGTAAGATATATTCAGTGGTGCTTGAAGGTTTATGAACCCTTCAGAATTTTCTATATATATGAATAAAGATGACCCAAAACATCAGATTTTTACACAAGTCCTAAAAGTAGACCAAGAGATCCCGTTAAACAAACGAGACAAAATGATAATATTTGGCCACAAACAGATTGCGCACAAATGGAGGAAATTCAAGACCATCATTACCCTCCCCAGAAGATATCAACCAACAAAGATCACTCCAAGAGCAAGACAAGTAGTAGTCTGTAAGGTCATAAAGGAGCCAGGGTAACATCTATGCAACTAAAGGCCTCTCTCTCACTGTAGTGAAGGTAAGGGTTCTGTTTATTTTGACTTACCTAGGGCTGCTCCTATCACACAAACCATTGAAGTGAATAGCATGGAGGTGGTATTTGAAGTTAACGCAGGCTGTGGAGTGATCATCAGTAAAGATCAACATTCAAACATCAAAGATGTACCAGGACATAATAAGTTGGCTAACGTATTGGAGAGACAATCCGAGGTGTTCAAAGAAGAGTTGGGTCCACTGCTGGAGAGAGAACTCCAGAGGCTGGTGGAAGACAAGATCATTGAACCAATGCAGTTTTCAGAGAGGGCAGCTCCCATTGTTCCAGTCAGGAAACTGATGGTTCTATCCCAATTTGTAGGGATTATAAATTCGCAGTAAATCCAGCTCTAGTGTGGAGCAGTATCCAATTCCCAAGGTAGAAGATTTATTTGCTCAGTCGGCAGGAGGAAAAATTCTCCAAACTGGACATGACCCATGCGCATCAGAAGATAACGCTGGACAGAAATTCCAATAAGTACATTACAATTAACATGCACAAGGGATTGTATACTTACAACAGGCCACCATTTGGAGTTGCTTCAAATCCAGCAATCTTCCAGCGCACAATAGAAGGGATTCTGCAAGACATCGCACGCGTCACAGTTTATCTGGATGGCATTTTAGTCTCAGGGGCTAATGAACATCTGCAGAACTTGGATGAGTAGGATAGAAAAGAGTGGACCGAGACAAAGAAGGAGCAAGTGCGAGTTCATGGGAGAAGTAGAGATATTTTTAGGTCACAAAATGAATGCCATAGGATTACAGTCGAAAGACAGGTCCTATATTATGTTCGAGGCAGCTGGCATTGTAGCCGTGAAATCAGCTAACGTTATGCTCCATGTAATGTTTGCGATATCCAGTTATTTGTTAAACGCTAAGACATTGCAATGTTATAAACTACCTCCAAATGGACCACCATGCATCGCCATTCAGCCCGTGTCCTGTCAGCTAAATGTAGCCTCATGTCACTAATAATTATTCACATGTTCACGCTTTTAATAAATCTTTTTATCCTGCCACCATATCAGTGAATTTAAACTAATGCTTGCATTCAGAGTATAAGGGGTGTATGTGCGTTTAGGAGTGCACCTTAGCACTTATTAGTCATGGTCAGAGTGTTTGAACTAAAATATCCCTCTCTCTCTCTCTGCCAGTATCAGCCAGAGGAGGATGTCCTCCAGGAGTTTTTAATTTTATAATTTTTAAAAATTCTCTCTTTTTAAAAAAATAAAAACCACACCGTGGTATTGAGCATCGTGTACTTTTGGTGGTATCAGTACCGACGACTAGATTTTTGGTATCGTGACATCCCTAATATGTAAGGAAATAGGATGAACTCTGCATACAGGGAAGCTTTGTGTTATGGGGGACTCGCGTAGTGATTCCACATTCGCGGCGTGTGGCTCTTCTAAGACAGCTACACCAAACCCTTCCGGGAATTACCAGGATGAAAGGCCTGGTGCGTAGTTATATGTGGTTGCCACACTTGGATGCAGAGGTGGAAGTCAAATCGTGTGCAGTCTGTCAGGAAAACAGAAACGCTCCGGCAAACGCGCCACTGCATGCGTGAGAATTTCCAGGGCAACCGTGGAGAAGAATTCACATTGATTATGGTGGACCGGGGATGGGTAGAATGTTCTTGATCGTGGTAGAGGCATTCTCAAAATGGATAGAGGCTTATCTGTTAAACAAGTCTACATCCACAGTTACCACTCAGTGCTTAAGACAAACCTTTAGTCAACAACACAGGATACCAGAAGTAGTGGTGTCAGACCATAGCAGTTTCTTTGTTATGTTTTTTACCAGTGCTGAATTCCAAGAGTTTATGGAAAGAAATGGAATCAAACACAAGCACAGCACCCTACCATGCATATTCCAGTGGTCTGGCTGAAAGGGCCGTTCAAACATTCAAAACCCTGATGAAAAAGAGTGCCGAGAGTCCGTTGAAAAAGCTAGCCAGAGTGCTGTTCATTTACTGAACGACTCCACAGTCGACCACTGGCAAATCAGCCGCTAAACTGCTGTGTGGAAGTAAACCGGTCTACACAGGGTCTCATTGCGACACAAACAATTGAGACAAAAATGGTACCATGACCAACATGCAAAGGAAAGACATCTTGTGGTGGGTGACCCAGTGTATACCAGGAACTTCAGCTCTGGACCTACTTTTATTCCAGGTACAGTTCAGAAAAAGACTGGTCCTGTATGGTGCACAGTAGCATTGGGAAGTGGGCAAGTAGTGCACTGACATATTGATCAGGTGAGAGACAGGCACAATGCAACATCAATAGCACCAGAACCAGAGTTGTTAGACACTTCATTGCCAGATGTTGACATTCCAGTGCCTTCTACAAAAGACTCAGGTTCTTCATTCTCTGAGGAAAGTCACATAAACAAAAACTAGGAGGAACTTCATGAAGTGGCTGCGTCAGAAACTTTCCTTGGGATGGAAAACCCTGAGTTGAGAAGGTCTACACGTACTAAATCTCCAAGCTATCTGAAAGATTATAATTAGTGTAGTGGTGAGTTCCCCAAACACAGGGCAAGAATGAACCCAGGAACTGAACTGAATCTCAAGAGAAAGTGGGGCATGCAATAAGACAATGGCCCAAAACAAAGAATGGTTAAAGAACAATAAAGTTATTGGTTTGGAATGGCCAAAACTGATGTCCAAGCCCATGTGCAGGACTAATCAACAGTTACTGGAAATGTTTAGTTGCAGTTATTGCTGCACAAGGGGGTTAGACCAGATACTGAAAGCAAAAGGTTCACATACTTTCACCACTCCCAGATATGTAATATTGGATTATTTTCTGCAATAAATAAATGACCAAGTATAATATTTGTCACATTTGTTTAAATGGGTTCTCTTTGTGTAGTTTTAGGACTTGTCTGAAAATCTTGTGTCTATTTATGTAGAAATATAGAAAACTCTAAAGGGTTCAAACTTTCAAGCACCACTGTAGCTGTGTTGTGCAGCAAAAGGTTATTGAGCTTCACAAAATGGGAAGTGTCTATAAGAAAATAGCACAAGCATCGAAAATGCTCATTTCCACCATCAGGGCAATAATTAAGAAGTTCCAGTCAACTGGAAATGTTATGAATCAACCTGGAATTGGACGTGTGTCTATATCGTCTCAACACACTGAAGAGGACGGTTCGAGTGGACAAAAATCTCCAAGGATCACAGCTGGAGAATTGCAGAAATTAGTTGTGTCTTGGGGTCAGAAAGTCTCCAAAACTACAATCTGAAGTCACCGACATCACCACAAGTTGTTGGAAGGGTTTCAAGAAAAAAGCCTCTGCTCTCATCCAAAAACACAATCAGGTGTCTTCAGTTTGCCAGACACTACTGGAACTTCAAATGGGATCGGGTTCTATGGTCAGATGAAACCAAAATAGAGCTTTTTGGTAATAAACACCAGAGGTGGTTTTGAAGCACACAGAGAGGTAGCCATATGGAAAAGTACCTCATGCTCACTGTTAAATATGGTGTCTTTAATGTTTTGGGGCTGTTTTTCTGCCAGAGAACCAGGACATATTGTTAGGATACATGGCATCATGGACTCTACCAAATATCAACAGATATTAAATGAAAACCTGACTGCCTCTGCCAGAAAGATTCAAATGGGCCGTGGTTGGATCTTCCAGCAGGACAGTGATCCAAAACATACATCAAAATCAACACAAAAACGATTTACTGACCACAAAATCATCAAGTCATTTAACACTAATGAGCAATATTAAAAATATTAACATGGATATCTGAGTCTGATAATAAAATTAACTACTACTTACAGTCAAATTTTGTAGTGTTTAGGACATTTAACACCCTTCTGTCCACAAGAAACCAAAAGGGGGTACAAACTTTTACACTCCAATGTATTTGGTTGAAATTGCGCTTATAGAACAACTGAACAGCAACGTTTCCATACAGGTTTTAGTGAAATGTTTAACAATAGCAACTTGACTTGAAATGGATGATGTTTCATTAGCGTGGCCTGTGCCCAAATCCTGCACGACTGCGTATCTAGGTACACTACACACGGTCTGAACGAATGGAGTCTCTACCGCACCTAGTGCACTAGAGATAGACATTCCATACAAGGTGATTTGGGACGGAGCCAGTGCACAGAAACCGTTTCCCTGCGAGAGGCGCAGGTGGAGCTGGAGCTGTGTGACTGATTTGTGCACCTGTGACTACAGAACTACCTCAAGTCTCCACACGGAGCGCTGTTCAAGAGAAAAACACTCCTAAAGAACAAATCACTTCACCAGCGAGACATCAACCCTTTAACTAGACGTTCATCCCAATTCCACACAAATAGCGCAGAACTATTTAGGGCTGAGAGACAGTTCAAAAAGCACTGAAAATAAAGTCACTTGGTAAACAGTTGCTCTCTGCGTCACCCAGACAGCGAGGCGGATAAACTACAAGTTCCCGAGAAGCGTCAGATTTACTAAACTAACTAGTTCACCGTTTATAAACTAAATAAACTAATAAACTAAATAAGCTAAATAAACTCCCACCAAGTTAACTCAAGTTAGTACTTTATACTAAAACAGCCGCAGAGCTAACAAGCCAGCAGCTTAGCGAATAAATAAGGCCAAACGCGTTCACCTACCCACCTACAGTCGGGTGTGAAGTCTACAAGTTGCTCAGTGCTGCGTTTCCTCTCCACTTCTGTAGTTCTCCGTCATTATCCACATTATCCTTTATTTCATGCTATACCAGCGTAACACAAAAATTACAATAATGATAATAATAATAATAATAATAATAATAATAGTCCATTATATCCTTTTAAATCTCTCCACTTACTGTATTTAAGACTTTTCCAATGTACCTGACCTATGCTGAATTATTGAGCTATGTTTAGGAATTTGGGACAGCTTGAAAATGATTAGATTATAAACATCTGTACTTGAAGGCAGCAATAAATGATGTCACATGATTTAAGTCATGTTATTTCTATCTAGCAGTTCTATTTCAAAGGCTTCAGGGACTTGTTGCTCAACCCACTTGCATTAAAGGGATCATAATTTTAGTATTAACAAATTGTTGTTTTTTCATTCACCTATCAAGGCCTTGGAATGATATTAATTTGACAGTTCTGTGTGTGTAGGGTTTTGAGCAATAGAGTATTATCGAAGTAGAAAGCAGACACAATATTTCAACTTTATTCATTCAATCATTTACCTTCAGTAACCAAAATCTTGATAGTCGAGTTTCCTCAAGACCGTGGATGTGGGATTGAGGAGACCCGCTTCATTCTTTAGAGCTCTACACGGCCAAAGGTTATCTTGGGTCTCAGTAAATGAGCTGAACAGTTTGTGTCTAGGCAGGATATCATGATCGCTAGATCCAGAACTGTGTGAAATCAGACACCGTGGCAACTTGGACTGGACTCTTTGTAATTACTCCAAAGGAGTAATTGAACCACTTTTAAATATAATCAATTCTTCCCTAAGCACTGGCTATGTACCTAAATCACTTACATTAGCAGTTATTAAACCCTTGAATAAAAAACATGATCTTGACCCGTCTCAATTGTCCAGCTATAGACCAATATCAAATCTCCCCTTCATCTCTAAGATTTTAGAAAAGGTTGTACACAGCAGCTCTGCTTGTACTTAGATAGGAATAACATTCATGAAATGTATCAGTCAGGATTTAGACCTCATCATAGCACAGAGACAGTAGAAAGTAGTTAAAGTAGTAAACGACCTTCTACTGACTTACGATCAGGGTTGTGTCTCGCTGCTTGTGTTACTCGACCTTAGTGCAGCTTTTGATACTATAGATCACACTATTTTCCTTGATAGATTAGAAAATGTTGTTGGTATTAAGGGAACAGTTCTCTCCTGGCTCAGGTCTTATCTGACCGATCGTTATCAGTTCGTAGATGTAAATGATGATTTCTCCATGCGTACTGAGGTTACTTTTGGAGTTCCACAGGGTTCTGTTTTAGGCCCACTGCTCTTTACTTTATATATGCTACCTGTTGTGGATAAAAATGACATGAAATAAACATGAGGGAGACTTAGTATGAGTAATATGTAATTTTATTGATAATTCACAGGACTGGTGGGTGCGTAATCTTGAGGAGAGCGGTGGGGGGAAGAAAATGGGGTGTGTCCTGGGGACATGGGATAGTCAGCAAAGGTGAAGTGAGAGGACCACTGAGAGTGGGGCGGACTGGCAGGTGAGAAGAGGGAAGAATGGTTGGGGCCCAGGTCTGAGAAGGTGACATCCTCCTCAGACTGAAAGCTGGAGGGGGGTTTTGGCTGTGTAGAGGCGTCAATACACACGTTCATGGGGCAGATTCTGTATCGGAGAGGGGGGCCCGCATTTCCATTTCCAGAGGGGGTGCTGCGAAGAAAGTTAAGTAGCACCATGATATCAGCAGTGAGATGTGCAAGCTGATAATGAGTGTCCAGATCCAGATCCAGATCCAGTAAAGGGGAGAAGAAGGAATGACAATGGGCACCTAGACACACAGAAGCGGTATTAGGTGGATATTAACAAATTGGATTTACACTTTAAAGATCTTTAAGAGTACTACACTATGGTTTATTAGTCGAAAAGTCAAACAGAAGTATAAGAGCTGAGGAGCACTAACACACACACACACTCTCGCACAGTCAAGGGCGGGCATGTAGACATAACACACACACACACATAACATTATAACTTTATAAGAATAATAAAAAGGAGTATTAAGATATTATAAGGGAAATATCTTATAATAATAGAATAGTATAGAATCTTTATAAAATACAGAATAGTAGGATATGTAGGACAGTAGAACTGTAATGATATTATGAAGTAGGAAGTACAGTAAACCGTTTTTAAGCAGTATAACTATATATAAAATAGAGATATAGAGCAAATATGAAAATAAATTATAAACTAGAAATACAGAAAAATGGAACTTACTCATAATTCAGATGGGGAAGATTCTTTTCTCGCAAGGAAGGCCTTAATTTTAAGAGAAAACCATGAGGAGCCATTTATAAGGGTAGCTGAGTCAAGCTAACCCGCGCGCGAGATAATAGTGAAACCAAGGTCACTCTAGATTGTTTTGTCTATCCACTTTTGATTCTATGTGTAATTTGAAAAACCCTGGTTTTAATTCTATGTGTAAGTTGAAAAGCTCTGTTTTTTGAGCTAATGGTAAGTGGAACAGATCTTTTTTAGAACATAACAGTAAGGTAGATGAGCTCTTTTTTAACCCTATTGGTATTGATATCATAGTCTTCTTGAAACATATGGGTTATTTACTGTGTAAATACAGTATAAATACTGGAGCTTAAGCTCAGGGTATCAGATCACTTCTGAGAATTCTCATCGGTGTGGATCTCGTGTGGTGGAACGGAACCAATAAAGCTGGACCCTTGCTTCTTCTCACTCACGGCTGGTGTCTTTTTTTCTATCTCCAACTGGGCTCAGAGGTAGATGTGAGTATTGGCTTCTATGTTGAATTTTAAGTGTTTTTGGGTAATAGGCTAAATTTGAGCCATTTGAGTCAAATTATTCGTAAACATGGAATTAGCTTCCACTGTTATGCTGATGATACACAGTTGTATGTTTCAGCGAAGCCAGAGGACAGACAGAAGCTTAGCAAAGTTGAGGATTGTGTAAAGGACATTAGACATTGGATGTTAATTAACTTCCTTCTACTTAATTCTGATAAAACAGAAATACTTTTATTAGGCCCACGTGCAGCTAGAAGTAATCTTTCTGATCACATGGTTACTCTGGATGGTCTTTCTGTTTCATCATGTACAGCAGTTAAAGACCTTGGAGTGATTATTGACTCCAGCCTATCATTTGATGCTCATGTAGATAATATTACTAGGATAGCCTTCTTTCATCTCAGAAATATTTCTAAAATAAGAAACATATTGTCACTACATGATGCGGAAATACTAGTTCATGCATTCGTCACCTCTAGATTAGATTACTGTAATGCCTTACTGTCTGGATGTTCCAGTGGGAATATAAATAAGCTCCAGTTAGTCCAGAATGCAGCTGCTAGAGTCCTAACTAGAACTAGAAGATACGACCATATCACACAGATATTATCAACACTGCATTGGCTCCCAGTAAAATCTCACATTAACTATAAAATACTTTTATTAACCTATAAAGCACTAAATGGTCTCGCGCCACAGTATCTAAGCGACCTTTTGGTGTTATATGATCCGCCACGCCTACTTAGATCAAAAGATGCAGGCTACTTGACGGTGCCTCGAATAGTGAAGGCTGCAGCAGGGGGAAGAGCTTTCTCTTATAGAGCCCCACAGTTATGGAACAGTCTTCCTATTAGTGTTCGGGACTCAGACACAGTCTCGGTGTTTAAGTCTAGGCTTAAAACATATTTGTTTACTCAAGCCTACCCTGACTAGATTCTGTTCTACTACTTCGCAGTCATAATGATCTTTTTTCTCCCTCTCTCCTTTTGCCGAGCCCCACACAAATTTTTTTGTTTAAAAAAATCAATTTCATGATGCAGCTTATTATTAGAGCTGCAATTAACGATTATTTTCACAATCGATTAATTGGTTGATTATTTTTTCGATTAATCTGATGAGGGTGGGGCAAACTTTCATTTTGTTTATTTAAAATAAAATCCACAAACTGAGTGTTACAAATATAAATTCAGACTAAAACTTTACACAACTGTTTGTCCAAAACAGAAAAAAACCCAATACATACACACACACACACACACACACACACACACACACACACACACACACACACACACGCATATATATATTATTAATTTAGGACTGTAGTTTAATTCGGTGCTTTTTGTGAATCCATAAAAAAAATAATGCATAAGTACTTATATAATATAAATGTAAACTAACTAAATAAGATAAATATATATAAACATTTATAAATAGTTAGATAGATAGCATTATTTTTTATGGATGCACAAAAAGCACAGAATTAAACTACAGTCCTAAATTAATAATAAAAACTCACTTTCACTGCACCTTGTGGTTTCTGTTCCTCTGTGTCTTTAGGAACATTATTTTATTTTTGGTCATAATATTTGAATTAGACATTACAGATCTTACTCATGCTACACTCTGTATCAGCGCGTCTACACCGCGCGTGACCAGCAACGCGGCCTCGTTACTAACACATCACTTCTGACAGAATTTACACTGCAAGCGCGCAGATACAGCATATAATGACAAACTTAAATGAAAGTAAACCTTTTGAGCAGCTTGTGACCGCATCACTGTCATACTTCCGTGCTCCACAGACTCCACTTTATAAAGTTTATAAACCTTCTCGGAGGTGTTTAATCCCTGACTTAGAGGACGCACACTTTCTTCCTCAGTCACGTGATGATTTCTCCTCCGTCTGATGAGGACTGAGGTCATGTTGGGAATAAAAGATAACGCTGACAGAAAGTAAACTGAAGAAAGTCAGTGTCGGTGACTCTGAGGCTAAAGCTAGCGGTGTCGCATTACGTGCGTGTAACGATTTGCTGACATTGCTCCTCTTCCGACTACCTGCTCAAGTGACGAGAGGTTAGGCTTTGTCACGTTGTCATAAAATGGTGTCGGTGCGTTTGTATCGGGGTAGTTTTACAAGTACGAGTACATGAACACAGTATCGGGCCGACACCTGAGTACTGGTATACCTGAGTACAGGAGCAGTGATGAGAATAAACATGACTTTTGGTGCTCATGATTAAATATGGCAGTTTTATTATGAACCCACTACATTAGAGAAGGAAATACTGAATGTGAAGTGTAGTAGTGCTAGTGCATGTGAATAGATTATCAGTTTAGATACTGACCCTGAACACTACTAACATGCAGTGCTTTCTTGGGGTGGTGCTGAAGTTGGAGTTGAACCGGTAAGAAAGATATTAGAGAGAGGCTTCCTTACAGTCCTGAGGATGTTCAATTAGAACCTGTACCAAACTCACCTGATTCAAGTCATCAGCTAATTAAGCGGCCTGCACGAGCTGAGGTGGGTGCTTTAGAGCAGATAAAACACCAAATGTGTTAGATAAGAGTTCAGAGTCTGTGTTCTAGACACATGATTTAGAGTAGAGACTTGGGTCCTGAGCTTTGGAGTTATTCTGATTATCGGTTTCAGTGAGGAAGTGACTGAAATTAAGGAGAGTACGTGAGAATAAAGTTATAGTCTTGCTGAGTAAACAGAGAATAAGGCTATATTAGTGTTACGGGGAAAAAATAAGCTCGTAGCAGCGCTGATGAAATACATGTACATGTCAAAAACTGCTAGAAAAAAACTCAGAACATTTGCTTAGCCTAATACTATTTTTTTCCATCTGCACATAATTATTATTGTAGCAGCTTCTTTTGCAATAAAAAGGCTTAAAGTCGAGGGTCCCTGTAAGTATCTATGGAGAGAGAGGAGCAGTGAACCATTGACATCATGTACAGAGTTAGCATGAAGGTGTGACTGAGAGTTTTTAGAAATCATTTCCTAATCTTATGCTAATATGAATACTACAATAATAATAATAATAAATGGAAGAAGAAGAAGAAGAAGAAGAAGAAGGAGAAGAAGAAGAAGAAAGAATAAAGGGTGATAAAATAAATGGATTCTGTGTAAAACTTTGAACTGGATGAGTCCAAGACGAGCACAGGAAGTGGTAGACTGTATCCTACCTATAGCACGTTCCCAACACTCTTCACTTATCTGTACTCCTAACTCCATTTCCCAACACATTCTTAATTTTGGTGCTTGCCTCACTACCTAACGCCAGAATAAAATCATAAATCTTAGATATCATTCCTCTCTGATGTGGATTGTTTGAAAAGAAGCTTTCCCAAGCCTGAAATAAGAAAAGAAACTTTGGTAATCTATTCATTTTAATAACATTGATCCTGCCACTTAGAGAAAGGGGGCGGTTACCCCAACTCTGAATGTTGGATTTAACCTTTAAGATAAGGGGAGTGAAATTAGCTGATACAAGATTAGATAAAGAACTTTTAGGGAATCAAACAGTTCAGTGAACTGACTCAGTGAATCAGTAAATCAGACGCGTCAAGAAGTTTCACACGTTACTAATCTTTCCATCCAAGGACGACTACTTATTTTTCTGAAGAAAGGTTTAAAGCGTTGAAATATTTACCGTTATTGCTGATGGAAATGCAGACTATCGATAAAATTTCCCACGTCGACACAATCTTTTTTAATTTCTTTTTTTTTCGTTTCACTTGAGCGCATAAACTCTATGTCGATAATTCAAACATTGTGGGAAAATGTCATTCACGCAAAGAAATCAGGGAACCGCTGGTGGGCATGACAACATCTCAAACACGCGGGCCGTGACTTTCTGTAAAGTGTCCGCACGGTCTCTCGCAGACCCGTGGGTGTCACCGTGTAGGGGCGGTTACTTGGTGTCCTATCAGACAAGCACCTGCTCCATTCCGTCTAGCGCTGGGCGATTATATCAATATAATATCTGTATCGTGATAAATGATTACGCAATACACTTTTCTGAGAGATCTTGGTACAGCGATGTATTTTTTAAAGTTTTTGATCATTACAAATTAAACGGTACTGAATAGATGCTGTTTATTTGATGTGATAAAAAAACACTTACTCTTCTCTGTCTACATTAAAGAAAACTTTTTTATTTTTATTTTACTGCTGTTTTTTGCAGACAGTTTGTTGGCTAAATTGTATATTGAGGTACGCATCATGTATCATAGAAGTATCGTGATATGATATGTTTTTGTCATATCGCGCAGACCTTCTGATTTTTCATACAATTGCAATTATTTGTGGAATTAAAATAACAGCTGGCTGCCAAGTTTCATTTCATTGTCCCATAACACAAAGATTTGAGGGACACAAAAGGTAAGCGATTTGCGATGCGCTCAAAATCTCATTTGGAAATGGCTAAAGGGCTGAACTTGAATCATTTGAATGAATCACTAAATCAGTCAGTTCAGAGGATTGAATCAGTGAATCATTTCTTGGACAGTTGTGTTTCTTTATATAAAAACAGAACTCTAGAAAAATGTTAAACTTTATCTTTAGCTCAATGACTTGGTGAAATGTGAAAGTCAGTTTGTGTGAAACGTGCATATTGCACATTTGTCTCTGGTCAATCTTGAAAATAAATGTGTCTTTTTAAAAAAAAATGTTTTATCTTCTTCAATAACAGCGATGAAGAATCCATTAAGGTGTACGTCCGCGTGCGACCTTTGACCCAAGGCCGGCTGAGGACAGACGGAGAACAGGATTTATGTTTGACAGTGACCCCGGATCATACGCTGCGTCTGAACTCCAAACCCAAGCCGCGAAACTTCACCTACGATCATGTGGCGGACATGGACGTGACTCAGGTGAGAGGAGCGAAAGCGAAGAGTGAATCAAACAAAACACCTACAACAAATAGTTTAAAAGAGTCAACTCACTGAAGTGAATCATAATGGCGAGTTCAGTAAGTTTGATTCACCAAAAGAGATTCAACTTTTATGGTCTTAAAGCTTTTATTAGTATTATTGTGGTTTATTTAAACCTTCAGCTTTATCATGTTTTTGTGTTTTTAGGGCTTTTTTTAAGAGTAAACTGTTTTAACTGCTGTGTGTGTGTTTATCTGTCCTGCAGGAATACATGTTCTCCTTAGTCGCTAAAATATCGTGGAGTCGTGCACGCATGGTTAAAATGGCATGATATTCGCATAGTGAGTCTCCAGACTGTACAGAACAACATGCAGTTTCTTTACTCGCAATAATCAGTCAGCTTCAAAACTATATATATATCAAACAAAATCTGGTGTTAGAGTGATTGATATTTTTCCTCCTTATTTTCCCGATGATGCAGTGGACAGACGGGTTCAGGGAAGACCTTTACCATGCTGGGTGAGTTTTATACACACACACACACACACTGAGGATCCGTCAGCATGTTAGTGTACAGTGCTAATGAAACCCTGTGTGTGTGTGTATGTTTTAGGGCCGAACGAGCTGACGGATTTCTCTGATCAGCTGCGTGATGTTATTCCTCATAGCATTGAGCATTTGTAATCCCTCATGAGCAGAGTGGGGGCGGAGGTGAGCTGTTACATTCAACCTCACATCAAACACGCTACCTGCACCACCCTCCTGTCTGTAGACACGGCAGCAGACCTGCCCACTTGTCAATAAGCCCACCCACTCGTCCACAGACCGCCCGCTCGTCAATAAGCCCACCCACTTGTCCACAGACCGCCCGCTCGTCAATAAGCCCACCAACTCGTCCACAGACCGCCCGCTCGTCAATAAGCCCACCCACTCGTCCACAGACTGCCCGCTCGTCAATAAGCCCACCCACTCGTCCACAGACCCACCTGCTCTTCAATAAGCCCGCCCACTTGTACATAGACTCACCCCAGTCATCACTGAGGTCACCTCTGTGTTTTAAATTGTGCACTGCTTAGATTAAAAGTGCATTATGGGTAATCTTCATTTTCTATGGTACATCATTTGACACTAATCTGTAGCAGTGCATTTTGGGATTTTATCAGCCGGATGTTCTGGTCACATTACACAATATTGTAAGTTTGTGTGTGTGTGCGTGTGTGTGTGTGTGTGTGCGCGCACGTGCAGTCTGCAGTAGGAAAGAGCTTCTGTGTAAATGCTCCTTCATCAAGATCTACGAAGAGAAGCTCTTTGACCTCCTGGGCAGCGCCTGAGTGAGTCTGGTCCTCAGAGAGGACATTGAGAAAGGAGTCTTTGTGGAAGGAGTGCTGGAGAAATACGTGGCTTCAGCCACAGATGCCTACCAGGTATACACACACACACACACACACACACACACAGACCACTAGTTATAGTCAGTATGTCTTTAGTTGATTGATTTTGCTTCAGTCTGACTGTCTGTGAATCAGTTTTGAACATATTTTGAACTAATTGGATTCACTGATTCATTACACAGAAACTGGATCAGTTGTTCAGAACAAAGAATCAGCACAGTTAAACAGCACAGCAAACAGTTCAGAACTGAGCAAGTGAATCTCTATCAAATTACTGACTCAAGTTAAGTTTTAGAGCAGAGTATTCCTACCCTGAACCTGTGAATCACACTCCTTCAGAACGCTTAAACTATACAATAAATTAGTAAATTAATCAAACTTAAAACCGATCTAATAAATTGGTGAGGTATGTTAGTTGTCCGGAACAGAAAAGTGATAAATTGGTGAACTGGGCAAGCTCAGAACTGATTCATTTAACTGGTTACACAAACAGAACAGAGAATTAATACAGTGAATCAGTAAATTAAACAGTTCAGAATCGATTCAGTGAATCAATTAATCAAGCAGTTTGGAACTAATACAGCAAATTAGTACTTCAAACTTGTTCAGAATTAATACAGTGAATCAGTAAATTCACCAGCTCAATTGATTCAGTGACAATTCATAACTGAGGAAGATGACGCTCTGCGTGCTGGGAGAGAGGCGGCTCTGGACGCTCTGCATGCTGAGAGAGAGGCGGCTCTGGACGCTCTGCGCGCTGAGAGAGAGGCGGCTCTGGACGCTCTGCACGCTGAGAGAGAGGCGGCTCTGGACGCTCTGCGCGCTGAGAGAGAGGTGGCTCTGCGTGCTGAGATCAATAGGCTCAGAGTGGAAATTGTGGTAAGTGCATGCTCGGAGTCAACCCTTTATTTTGTTTATCAGTGTTTATTTACAGTCACAGTGTTTAACCTCATGTTTCCTACCTCGCTAGGCCCCACTGGAGGTCATGGCACTCATTACTCGGATAACAGATGCGTTAAAGTAACGTCTGAACTTATTCACTCTTATTCTCTGTCTCTCTCTCTACACGTTCATTACGCACCGGTTTGACTGACTGCATTTAACGTGCAGACTAGGAGGACAAGCTCGCGCAGGCCTAGATGAGACGACTGATCCTTGAGCAGAAGGTACTACACTGAAATACACCAGCCCCCCCCCGGTCAGAGTAACTCTTCTGCACTGTAGCTTTGTAGATAGAAGTTGTTTTAGTTTGAGATGGCGTCGTCACCCTCAGGTTGGAGTTTAAAGCAGAAGAAGCGTTACAGGAACTTGTCATTAATGTCTCACTGTGACCCGAAAGCTGCTTGTTGGATGTTAATGTAAGATTAGAAAGTTCAGCTGATTTATCTCCTCTCAGGTGTGTGTAAAACAGAACCTGGCTGTGTTCCTTGCAGTGTGTGAATCCTATTTCGTCTGTGTTTTCAGATGAAGGCGGTGGAAGACCGACACCGGAAATAAACAAAATACAGCTGAAGATTGGAAAAACCTCACCTTCCAGTCTCCAGCTGTGTCAGGTTCCTGTTCCTGCCTGACAAGAGCGGAGCCTGATGTGACGATCTGCTGATGGAGCCCATCCACCTCAAGATTTGAGGATAGTTTAATTTAACAATCATGGTGAAATGTAAACAGCAACCTTGATGTTAGTTGTTTGTTGCCATGGTTACATTCTAACATCATAAAATATGGTGCTTTCGAATGGTTTCCAACGTTCATTGTGTTTATAAGAGGTTTCTACAAGAAAGTTTGGTTAGCAGAAATTTGGTTAGCAGTTGATGCTGTGTGTAATTAAAGTGTAATTTTAGCAATACATTGTCTTTTCTTAGTAATTTATTTACAAATCTGAGTGAAATGTCTATTTCCTGTAGCACTGTTGTGTTTCCACCATCATTCCGTCTTTACATCCTTACTAACGTCTTAATAGCTATGGCCCAGCTAGCTAAAGTGTCCGCCTTACCAACTGTAACATGTTTCTCAGTTGCCTAGTAACAGTGTTTTTATGACTTCACGATGAGCATATGATTTTGGCATATACTACTTTTAGTATTGGACCTTAGCCAATCAGAAATGAATATTTTCTCTCTCTGTCTCTCTCTCTTTCACACACGTGTTGACGTGTGTGAAATGTGGAGCACGTGGCAGGACCCTTTGTGATGCAGTTGTTCTGTTCAGCTGGGATTGTCACGCTAGGACATGTGGTCGAGCGATGTGGACCTGGTTTGATCAATGCTGCAGGCTTAGCCTCTCAAGTGAGAGTTACTTCCACCAGGGTCTTAAGCCAACTGCTCAACACATGGAAGCGCAAACTCACCAATATGGAACTGTCTCTGCTGAACAACTACTGTAATGGACACCGTCACCCAAATGCTGATGAACCCTTCCCTGAAGTGACCCTCTTTCCTGATTTTAAAGACTGTACAGGACAGCTGTTAGAGTCCAGAGGGACTCTCACAAACAGGTTGGAAGTCATGGGGGGAAAACTTATGTATTCTTTATTTGTAAAAGTGTTAAACAAAAGTAAACTAAGTGGTCGGGCTGATACTCCCTGGAGAGCTCATCTAGGTCTTGACAGTGAGGTCAGACCTGCGTGGAGAGCGCTGTATAAACCACCGTTGACAAAAAGTGTTGGAGATTTACAGTGGAGAATTTTACACGGTATTGTGGCAGTAAACGCTTTTATTTCTGTTATTAATCCCAGTGTAAGAGATAACTGTCCTTTTTGTTTACAGAGGGAAACAGTCTATTGCTGCTTTTCAGAGTGCAAGAGACTATACACCTTGTTTCAGCTGTTACAACAAATGTTCATGATGTTTGGAGAAAAGTTTTCCAAGCAGTCGTTTATTTTTGGTTTTAGATACAGTCAGAAGGAGAGAAGGAAATGTCAACTGTTTAACTTTGTACTAGGTCAAGCAAAAATGGCAATTTATCTTAGTAGAAGAAACAAAGTTGAAGAGTCATTAGATTGTGATGCAAACACGGTGTTTGTTAGAATGGTAAAGGCCAGAGTAAATATCCACTTTGCATTCTACAGAACTACAAATAACGTAGAGGAGTTCATAAATATATGCTGTCTCAAAGATGTTTTATGTTCAGTAGTGGAGACTGTGTTGGGTAAAATCATGTTTATGTGTTTATATGTATGTATGTGTGTGTATGTACATGTGTATAAATATATGTATATATATATATATATATATATATATATATATATATATATATATATATATATATATATATATATATATATATATATATATATATATATATATATATATATATATATATATATATATATATGTATATTAGAGCATCAAGCTGTAAATAACCCTGTTTTCTCACGACACACACTCACTCACTCTCTCTCTCTCTCTCCACTACCGCATGCGCGGTAGTGGAGCGAGTGTGGCGTGTTGAGTGTGTGAGAGCGGTTGGCGTTTCGCCAGCTTTTTTCGGCATTTGATGCAATTTTTTTCCGTGTAAACATCTCAGATCAATTATTTGTGTGTGTGTTTGTGTGTGAACGAGTGTGAAAGCGAGTAAGTGTGTGCGTGTGTGTGTGTCGCGCTGGAGGAGCATGGCGGCTCCAAACACGCGGCTGTGTGAGAGTTTGACTCGCCGCCACGGTGTGAGGGTGGCGTGCAGGGCGAGTGTGGAGGAGTGTGTGTTAGCGATAGGAGAAGTGGTGGGACATGAGAACATTGTCTCTGCCTCCCGCATGAACAGTGCAATTGTAGTCTTTGTGAATGACGTTCATAGGGCAAACAAGCTAGTCCAGAAAGGAATTGTACTTAATAATGAGCTTACGATGGTCTCTTCCCTAAGTTCCCCATCCAAAAAGGTTATACTGTCTAATGTCCCTCCCTTCATCTCCGATGAGATAATATCCAAAGAACTGTCTAGATACAGGAGGTTGGTCTCCCCCATAAAGAAAATCCCCCTTGGCTGTAAGTCCCCATTAGTTAAGCACTTGGTGTCTTTTAGAAGAATGTTTTTTATGATTCTGAAAGATGGTGTAGAGGAATTGAACCTAGTGTTTAAATTCAGTGTAGAAGGCTATGGCTACAGCATTTTTGTATCTACAGACACAGACATAAAATGTTTTAAATGTGGCAAAATAGGACATCTTGTCCAGGCCTGTCCTGAGAGACAGAGTGACCCTGGTGTTTCTGAGCGACCGGGGCAGGAAGTAGCTGGGCCTTCTGGAGCCATTCCCCCTGCGGCTGCAGCTCAGCCCGCTACTGAAAGCCCCGGAGTTGCTACTGCATCAGAGCCTAGTGAGAGCGAACCCCAATCTCAGCCTGTAGCCCAGGAACCCACGAAGGATATACCAACCTCAGAGAAGCCCTGCTTGACTGAAGTGGCTCCAGAGAAGTCCTGCTTGCCTGAACTAGAGAATCCTTGTTTGACCGATAAAGACGCAGTGGATTCTGGTGCAGAGCTGGAGATACCTGCGCTGGCAGAGGCAGGTACAGGGGTGCAGAGCAGTCGCTCAGAAGCACCAGTCACTATGCCGGGGGATGGGGGAGACGTGGAGATGGAGGACAAACCCATGTTTAAAGTACTGAACAAGCGGAAAAAACGAGGTAAGGGACAAGGGAGCAAACAGGCCAAAAGAGACACTAAAATGGACGAAAAAGAAACAGACAGCGATGATTACATGTCAGATTCTGTTTTCAACTTTGGCTCTCAGGAAGAAAAGCGAGAAGTTGTATACTGTGCTGAGAACATTAAGGAGTTCTTACGGAATACTAAATGGCAAAAGAACGTTTTAGTAGAAGAGCACTTCCCAGATCTGAAGCAGTTTATCCATGATGTCAAACATTTTAGAAGAGAAGGAGCTTTTATTGACAGAGAGAAATAGTTGGTATATATTGTAACCGTAGTTTTGACAGGTATAGGTCAAAGGTCAAAAAGATACACATTCTAACTCTCTATAGCTAGATCAAAGGTCATGATCATAAAAATATGAATAGTTATGTTAAATCTGGATCACATCCATTCGTTACCATACATGGTGCGGCCATGTGTTTTCCGCCCACCACACGTTACACACATGGTACTTCTAACACTTTGTGGTAGGTCATAAAAATATATATAGTTATGTTACATCTGGTTCACATCCATTCGTGACCATACCTGGTACGGCCATGTGTATCCCACATCCAAACAAAAATATCACACACACACACCCACCCCCGCACACCGACACACACACACCCCACACACACACACACACACACACACGTGCATGTACAGACAAACACATGCATACGAACCTGCTTATAAAAGTCGAGCATCCCTCTAGGTTTTATAATACTCTGTACTTAGAACAACGTGTGCGATCTTACAACATGGCTGATGTTTGTCCTAACGCGCCGAAAAAAGCTCACCCTTTTTTGGGAAGAATAGAAAAAATGTTAGAACATGAAAAGATTCAATATTAGGTAATGTCAAACGGATGTACAGCCGGGTTTTTTTTTCGATGCAGAAAAAGGAACCGCTTTGCTTTTCAAGTTCTCGGTCCCGGGACACATCCACTGGAGCCGTGCTACAGAGAACGTAACTTTTAACAAAGGTGACTGGAAAAAGTTCAGAAAATGGTGCAAGGATTTTGACTACATTGTTTTCAAGTTCTCCGTCCCGGGACACACGATCTTTTCCTTTCACGTAGAATATGAAGCACTCCGAGTCAGGCCTAGGTCAAAAGGTCAACAACGTAAAACCCCCGTTCTGATGCATTCCCGAGCACAAACACACCCCACACACACACACACACACTCGAATGCATACGAACCTGTTTATAAAGTCGAGCAGTTCGAAAGTTTTAACATCGGAAAAGGTTCGACCGAATTTCCAGAGTCAGTTCTTCACTACTTCGAAAGTTTGAACATCGGCAAAGTTCATCAGAATTTCCAGAGTCTATCCTTCACTACTTCCAGACACCATGGATTTCTCGGCAGGTAAAAATTTGTATTTTAATCAATTAATAGTTAAATATAAATTTAAATACAATATTTATGTAATTATCCAGTAGGCAATGATATTGATATAAACTTAGAACTAATCATTCTGAGTACAAAAATCATCATCCTTATCTGGTCATTATGTAATCTGGTACGATACTTTATCTAAAATGTAAATATTCATTACATTTATATTACTCGAATTCTTCGAAGCAAAGACTGATTTATTGGAAAACTTTGGACAGATTGATTATACACTTGAATCTGGTCGAGGTACAGATTTTATCCCTTTACTGTCAGGAACCACACAGAACCTCATGTAGCCTCCCGTAAGCGCCTGTGGGAGATGATGGAGGCTCACGAACTGATTGATATTTGGAGAAATTTAAATAGAAACCAGAGGCAGTACACGTGGGCCCACTCCATAGACAACACACTCTCCCTGGCAAGACTAGATCGCTTTTATGGTTTTAAACATCAGCTGACACTTTTTACTAAATGTATTATTGTTCCAGTAGGCCCCTCTGATCACAGTATGGTGCAGTGTATTGTCAGTAAAGAAAATGTAAAACCAAAAAGTGCTTACTGGTATTTTAGTACTGCAATTTTAGAGGATACTAATTTTAGAGAATCTTTTATTTATTTCTGGAATGTTTTTAAATATGAAAAGATGGCTTTTAGTTCTATACAACAGTGGTGGGATGTGGCCAAAGCTCAAATTAAAGCATTTTGTCAACAGTACACTCTTAATGTCACAAGAGACATTGTCAGATCTCTGAAAGCTCTGGAGACTGGAATAGTGGAACTCCAGTGTTTGGAGACCACAGGAGATTGAGGGCAGATTGAAGCCCTCAAAAGTAAAAAAGCTATAATGAATGACCTGTTGGGCATCACAGCACAGGGGGCGCTGGTCCGCTCACGCTTTAAAAGCATGAATGAGATGGATGCTCCATCTAAGTTCTTTTTTGGTCTAGAGCAGAAGAATGGACAGAAAAGATTCATACATGCTGTGCGAACAGAATCAGGAGATCTTCTGTCAGATCCCGCTGAAATTCGCAAGCAGACAGTTAGCTTCTACTCGAAGCTGTACAGCAGTGAGCAGTCAGAGGCACAGACAGTAGAAGAGAGCTTCCTTAAAGACCTGCCAAAACTCCCAGAGCATGTGGCCAGCGATCTGGACATAGAGCTAACTCTAGCAGAGCTCTATGAAGCTCTCCAAGGGATGGAGCATGGAAGGGCGCCAGGCATAGACGGTCTCCCTGTAGAATTCTACAAAGCCTTCTGGACAGTTATAGGGCAGGATGTGCTAGAAGTGTTGCTAGGCAGTGTGAAGGGAGATGAGCTCCCATTGAGCTGCAGGAGAGCCGTCCTGACTCTCCTGCCCAAAAAGGGAGACCTGACGCATTTGAAGAACTGGCGCCCGATCTCACTGTTGTGGGGGGCAGGGGCTGGTCCACATAGCCAGCAGAACTGCAACCTTCCGACTCCAGTTTATCCAGAGACTCCTCACTGGACCTGAGAGATTGGTATGGAGAGCAGCAGCTTATAGGCTGTTACACACAGTAGGAGGACTGGGATTAGACAGAAAGTTGTTTTTAATGGACACAAAAACGTTAGACCTTGTTGGATTACCAGTTTTTTATCGTGGGCTTTTTAAAATATGGACTTTTTTTAAAAAACAAATCAAGGGGTGCAGAACACCATAGTGGCTGCTGGAGGAATCCCTGGTAAATGGTGGGAGATTAGACATCTCTGGTGTGATCACCCCATCATTATCCAGAGTTCTGGTCTCATCTGGGATTGTGACACTCCGGCAGCTGGTGAACATCACAGGAACGGACCTGTCACGGGCTGAGGACTTAACAGCGCGCCTAGGACTACGGTCCCTACGTGTTGTGAACAAGCTCCTACATTGCTGGAGGTCCACCCTAACGTCAGAGGAGCGTGCTCAGCTAATGGACAATGAAACAAGCAAGACTGGACCTACAGAGGAGGAACCTTTTCCCCAGCTGGGCATCGCTCCAGATCTAGATGGGTGTGGTGGCCCCCTCCTGGAGTTCAACAGTGACATGAACATTGAGACAGTGACTGGCAAGCTCCTTTACAAAGCCTGCGTGAAAGTTTTAAATAAGAAAAAACTGAATGGGAGAGTGGACACCCCATGGCGAGCTGTACTGGGTTTTAATGATGTTAAACCACAGTGGAGGGCACTTTACAAACCACCCTTAACTAAAAAATTTTCTGACCTCCAATGGAGGATTTTACATGGAATTGTTTCTGTGAATTCTTTTATCTCCGTTTTAAACCCTGAGGTCACACAGGAATGTCCATTCTGTTCACAGAGAGAGACTGTTTTTCATGCTTTTATACATTGCTCCAGGTTGCAGCCATTGTTTGTGTTTTTAAAAAACAATCTGAGGTCATTTTATGTGGATTTTACTTTTCAGATTTTTATCTTGGGTTTTAAATACGTCAGAAAGAACAGGTTTAAGTGTCAGCTGATCAATTTTATCTTTGGTCAGGCAAAAATGTCGATATACCTAAGCAGGAAAAACAAAGTGGCACAGAACACAGACTGCGATGCCAGAAAAATTCTCTCTAGATTGATCAAATCACGGATTCTGATCGATTTTAACTTTTACAATAGTATGGGAGACTTGGAGATGTTCAAGGCAGTGTGGTGTTGCGAGGAGGCTCTGTGTTCTGTAGTGGAGGGAGAACTTTGTTTTACACCAGCATTAGGCTGATAATGTTCTTAACGACTAGCCTTTTGTTGTGCTGATTTATTATATTTACCTAATTTATTACCTGTATATGTATGTTTTTTTAATGCTCTCTAAATATTTATTTATTTTTCATATTGAGTCACATTTGACTTTAATGTGTATAATGTGACCTTTTGTTAAAAATAAAAGATTGTAAAAGTCAAAGTCTCTATCTGACACGCTCTCTCTATTTCTCACACTCTCTCTCTCTCTCTCTCTCTCTCTCAGACACTCTTTCTATCTATCAGACACTCTCTCACCCTCTATCTCTCAGACATACACACTCTCTCTATCTGACACTCTCTCTCTCTCTCTCTCTCTCTCTCTCTCAGACACACACTCTCTATCTATCGGACACTCTCTCTCTATCTCTCTCTCAGACACTCTCTCTCTCTATCTATCATTCTCTCTCTCGCTATCTCTGACACTCTCACTTTCTCTCTATCTCTCTCTATCTCTCTCTCAGACACACACTCTCTCTATCTATCAGACTCTCTCTCTCTGACACTGTCTATTTATCAGACACACTCACTCTCTATCTCTCAGACACTCTCTCTGTCTATCTCTCAGACACTTTCTGTCTCTATCTCTCATATACTCTCTCAGACACTCTCTCTCTCTATCTCTCAGACACTCTCTCTCTCTCTATCTATCATTCTCTCTCTCTCTATCTCTGACACTCACTCTCTCTCTATCTATCATTCACTCTCTCTCTATCTCTCAGACACTCTCTCTCTCTCTCTCTCTCTCTCTCTCTCTCTCTCTCTCTCTCTCTCTCTCTCTCTCTTTCTCTCAATCGCTTCCCACCAGTAAAGAGTGTGAGACATCACAGCGATTACGCTATCAGAAGGAGGGACACGTTCAATCTCAGTCTTTAATAACATGCATGATGTATATTATGATCAGATCGTATACGTGATTATAAGCAGATTATTTCTCTAATCTTATAAGGGATTAAAAATGGAAACCGAGCTTCGGCACATCAGTAATAATAATAATAAGTGGTATGACGTGATCAGTGGATCGATGAGGCTCTCTCTGAGTCACTCAGCATTTCGTCTTCTCTCCACACCGTCACGTGTCTTTCCTTTTCTCCCGTCCGTGGCTCCGAGACGTGCTGACGTTCAGGTCTGGCAGGATGTTCCATGATTGACACCTCCAGGGGAGTCAGGCTGATCGAGTACAAAGTGTTCATATGTGCTAAAGGAAAGAGATCTGGTGGAAAGTCAGAGTTATAGAGTTATAGTGCTGAGAAAAGTTTGTAAAGAAAAAACAAATGTGTTTTTATAAGGTTTTCATTTCTTTGATTCACCCTCGTATATAAATGCACTTGTTCTTACGTGTTATCGTTCCTATATTAGCTGATAATCAAGCATGGGGTTGTGTGATGCGTTACCATGACCACCTGTTATTGTT